>NW_010133068.1:6854-7233 GCF_000699245.1 Pterocles gutturalis | reverse complement strand
ACAGCCGTCTCAGCTCGGCTGCTTGGATGTTTGCTTGGGCAATTACAGCCGGCGATCGTTCTTGATGGAGGTCGTATCTTGTCACATTTGCATGCGCAGCTCCCGCTGTCCTGGTGGGGTCTGAGCAAAGGGCTGGAACACAAAGCCCCGCGTTTGGGCTGACTACCCGGCAAATGGGTAAACGTGGCTCGGTTCAGGCTTCTCAGCAAGTGCCGTTCAGCAGCCTCGTAACAAAGTTATAAAAAAAAAAAAAAAAAAAAAAAAGGACAAAAACAACCCCCCCAAAACCGCTAAAAAACCCTGAAGGATGGGCAGCAGCAGCGTTGGGCTGACTGCTCCTTGGGCTTGCAGAATGCTTTGACAAATGGCAAGATCAAAA
>NW_010133068.1:6530-6796 GCF_000699245.1 Pterocles gutturalis | reverse complement strand
GAGCCCGGCGGACCGCTGGCCGTGAGGGAGGTGCAGAACCTGGGAGGTTTGAGCCACCTGCCAGGGTGGAGCAGAGAAAAGGCTTTCAGAAAGCAAAAGCAAGGGGAAATGGTGTTGGGAAATGGGAACAAGGTCGTTGTATAGAGATTTGGAATTTGAAATAATTCAGAAAAGGTGCAATAAAGATAAAAGATGTGCGTGTGCACCCTGCAGAGAGTTAAAGTCGCTGTTGGGTGGGGGGGGGGGGGGGGGGGGGGCTGCTGGTG
>NW_010133068.1:2471-6488 GCF_000699245.1 Pterocles gutturalis | reverse complement strand
CTCCCCTCGAGGGGGAGTGGGCAACAAGGGGAGAGTCTGGGTCAGCAAACCTGCGGAAATACAGAGCAGCAGTGATAACCTCGGACAAAATCGTGCTCTGGCCTGAAGTGCTCTGGGTCGTGGCTTTAAACAGGTCGAACTTCAGCGAGGTGATCAGAGAAGGCCAGGATGGGATCTGGAACAGCCCGTGCCTGCCTGCACCAGTGCGGGAATTATTCCGGACAGGACACGCGCATCCCACCTGCTTGGGATGCAGGATAAGGCGGCACCCGGGGAACGGGGCCGGTGCCAGCAGCGCTGTGGGGTACACGGTGTGGGATGTTTCGGCAATCATACTCCCAGCAATCCTGGTAAGTGCGGTGATGCTGCTCCTTCCCGCTGTGCCAGCCCCATCAGAGCAGTTTAGGTGCTTTTATATCAAATACACCCACCAGTGACTGTAGGGTCTCCAATACAGTGTTGATATGTGACCGTAAAATCCCCAGAGCATTAAGAAAACGACTGCAAGAGGAGCTCGGCTCATCGCCTGCTGATGCCCTCCTCCCCAACGCTCCTCACCTAAATCTCTTGGGGCTATTTAGGGTTTGATGGGACATGACCAACTCTTCAGGGTCCGTTTGCAAACTAATGGTCAGAGAATGCACATGCCTGATCTCTCCCAGGCTGCAGGGAGGAGCCCCCGGGGAGTCAGCCCAGTTCGGGGGAGGGGGGTGATGGCTGGGGCGTTTCCGAAATGCAGCCTGAGAACACAAACCAGAGCAGTTCACACCCAAATATAAAGTTAACTACAGCTCTGATTAGCTCCAGACACGGAAAAGCAAATGCGTCGTGTTAGTAACCATTGCTGCATCACCACAGTGATGGGGGAGCGGAGCGGGGTGCTGTCTGTGCCTGTCCCCCAGCCCGGGCTCCCTGGGCTGTGTGCTCCTCACACGTGCATGCACAGACACAGAAACAAATACATTAATAAATATATTTATCCATATATATAGGAGCTGACCGTTCCTCTCCCTGCTGTACACAACACAACGTGCTGCTTTGCCCTCTCTGTGGTGGCAGGACGTATCGTACGTTGTTGGGCTACGAGGGTATGTCATTCATTTATTTCTTGTAGATCCTCTGCTGTCCCAGGTGCTCCTCAATCCATTTACAATCCCATTTTCCAGATCCGGGGCTAACGTTAAACAACTGCTGTTATTTTAAAAACATCATTGCCCTGAATGACTCACCCTTCATTTCCTGCCATAATAATTTTTAATGGTTTATTTCTCCATGATAAATGTTATGTGCTGGGGTTTTTTTTCTCTCCCTTTTCAAATAAGGTATTTCTAGTGTTTGTGGTTTTTTTTGTTGTTTTGGTTTTTTTTTTTTTTTTTTTTTTTTTTTTCTTCTTTTTATTAAGTAATGACAGTGATTGTTTTTTTGTTGTTTTGTTTTTTTTTTTTTTTTTTTTTTTTTTTTTGTTTTTGTTTTGTTTTAACTTAAAAACTCCCATGGCATCGGCCACCATTCAGCCTCCCTGGAAACACACTATCAGTTCAAGTGGCTTCAAACAGTTGGAGGAGAGTAGGAAGAGCCAGAGGTATCCCAGGGAGGGCTGGTGCTTGGGAGGGCTGATCCGGGTGGTCCATGGCCTGGGGGCTCTTCCCGGGGGACTGCAGGAGCTGGGCTGGGGCTCCTGGTGCCACACCGCCCCTGGCACGGGGGACTGGCTGTGCAGGGGGGAACCTTGGCTGTACCCTGGCACTGGTGGTGCCGGACGGTTGCCCTCCTCTGCCTCCTCTTCTGTGACTCACTTTATACACAGCTTCTGCTGAGCAGATGCACCCTGCTCGTGTCTTGGGTGGCTTGCAAATAATTGCTGATGGTGATGGAGGCCACAATGTTTTGCAGAGAGACTTTATTGTTTTACTTTTCAAAGCGCGGGATGACAATTGTGATTTTTAGCTGTAAGTTATCGGTACAATCTGACTGCATTTTTTACAGGGTGGGTCTGATCCAAAGCCAAAAAAAAAAAAAAAAAAGTGAGAAGAGAGGAAAATCTTCCTATCCCCTTGGGTAGATTACACCACGCCTTCCTAAACTGTTCCCCTGCTGCTCTGCTGGATGTCAATTATGACAGCTTGCAACCCAGGAATTTAGTTCTCAGACATACCCTGGTTTTATTCTCAGTATGGCTGAATGGCAAATTATTCATTTGCTCTGACCACAGCGGGGTGAGGGTCTTCGGTATGCAAGTGACAGTATTAATCACCTGGTGTGTGGTCTTCTGGCGAACAGAGGTTGGAAAGAATGATCCCACACCCCAAGTCGCTGGGAGAACAGGGCAGCGCATTAGCTGTGTGTTATTGTTACTGATGACATAGACTCCATACTAACAATAAATATTTTATATAAGTTCGGCATTGTACTTAACGGCCATTTGAACTCGAAGGCAGAAGTTTGTGTCCCCCAGCCTCCAGCCGGAGCGGGGCTCTGATGGTTCACCGTGGTGGGGAGACCCTCCCTCTCCCAAAGGGGATGAAGCGGATCAGTCCCAGGTCCTGCGGAAGGGACGGCACAGTCCATTGCTCTGGTGCTCCTCCTCACCTGCCCTGAAAGGCTTTTCCTGCTTGAAAGGATGTGTATTGGGATCTGCAGAGTGCAGCACTCACATTGCGAGTACAGCGACACCTCAAAACTCTTCATAAATCAGGAGACACTTCTAGAGGGAGGTCCAGAAGCTTTCCCCTCCCCCCCCCCAGGCTCTCTGAGGCTTGTGACAACAAGCTCCCAAGACCAGGATTTTTTTGTTTGTTTGTTTGATTTGGGGTTTTTTTGGTTTGGTTTGGTTTGGGTTGGGTTTTTTTAATTACTAAATTCTTGCTGTTAGCACATTTGCATAAATTGCATTGATATGTAGGGGTGGCATGAGCCTTTGGGAACAGTCCTCTTAGGGAGGATGCTGCCTCAAGCACAGTCGGCACCAGGAAATCAAAGGCTGTGCTCCAACCCGTGTTCTGTCCCGGCTTCGGGCACTGCTGGCTGCGGCGCTGGGGGGCAGAGCCCATGTTTTCAAGCCTGTCTGTGAGAAAGGCATTGAACCTCATCCCTGCCTGAGCAGCCTGAAAATACCAGAGCACGAAGCAGACTTTTTTTTCTGCATTTTTTGCACCGGGCTTGGCTTTCCCTGAGCAGGGGCTGGCTCCAGGAGACCTCATGGAGCCAAGAGGGGCTTTGTCCCTGGCAGGAAAGCTAAAAATGCAGACTTTATATAGGGGATATCGAGGGCTGGTTTGGGTTACTGTGAGTGATTCAAGTCTCATCTTCGCAATGAAACCCTCGGAGCACAGGACAGGCTGTGCATCGTCCTTCCAGCCGATGATGCTCTGTTGGAGGGATGCAGGCACCAGATCCCGGCGTTGCCCCAGGACTCGCCTGCGTCTTTGCTCTCCTGTGCTTGAAAGGAGGGGGAGGGCACAATATTGCTGAAGTCAGGGGAAGAGTATGTCCATTTTATTTCCACTGTCTATTTGGCAAGAGATGGGTTTCTCTCCCCTCTGACATGGGGCAGAGTGTAAGGTGGCAGCAGCCTCTGCTGCGGGTCCATCCCTGGGGCTCCCAGCCTGGGGCCGGGGAAGTGGGACCTGTCCCCACTCTGAGTGTGTTGATGAGGAGCAGATAGATGGATCCAAAACCTCAGTCTCAGAGGGAATCTGCTCTTGGAGAAACAATATTAAGAGACATTTCAGCACTATATCCCTTTATTTCCAGCCACAGGTGTGCTGAGACAGTTCTGGTGGCACAGTGGAATGCAACAGGATTTATTAATGACGGAAAATCTGCACCCTCGAATATATCCCAAAGCAAGTCTGAGGTTATTGAGGCAGGGTCATTACCATCTGCTCTATTAGCAAGACCTGGAAAATAGATATTTTAACTTTAATTGAATTTTGTATAAGTTGCAGCCTGGCCTTCAACAGAGAGGCTTCGTTTTAATTTATCACAGACCCAGGCATTTGCTCTAGGCTCAGCGGT
>NW_010133068.1:0-2460 GCF_000699245.1 Pterocles gutturalis | reverse complement strand
CAATGCTGCTGGAGACATTTTACCCCAATTGCGTTCTGGCAGCCAGTGCAGAAGCCTTCACTCGCAGATCAGCGTGGTTCGGCTCCAGTGTTTGCTCGTTTAGATGTAACCGTGCCCGGCAGGGACCAGATCTCTGACATTTGGAGTTGTTCACCTGCAGTCTCACAGCGAGCTCTTGGACCGTTTTATTTGGGAAAAACATATCGGAGGAAAAAATACTGCAGATGTGTGAATGCCTCTGTAGGAGCACGTCCAGGTCAGCGCCCCAGATCGCTTTCCATGCGCCTGTTCATTACCTGCCCCGAAAGCCCGAGCGGGAGCATCCCTCCCCTCGGCTGGCGGTACCCAGACGAATCCTCACCGCACACCAGCATCAGCCTCCGCTCAGCCCCGGGCCTGGGCTCCTCTGCAGCAAGCGAACAGAAACACACGCTGTCCTAACGAATTAGAGGAGGAGAGAGGCATAATTCAAACTGAAACTGGACGCAGAATCACCGGAGCCAACCATGCATTTTTAATGTGTGTATTAGATTATGCTGGAGAAAAGCAGGTTAACATTTTAAACACAGTGGAACTGTTTTTAACTTGTTTGTTTAGAAAACAAATATCTATTTCATATTACATTACATTGTTGAATTATTTATTTACAGCTCAAAATACCTGTGTTATTTGTGCTGGCTGCTATTACAGATACCAAATTAATGTTCATTTATTTCTCCACTTACGTTGTGGAGATTGCATTATGGCTCTATCAATTGGCTCTCTTTTTTTCAGACAAACTTATTTCAATCCAATTTCTTATGTCATGTTACAGATAAATGAAAGCAAAGCCCCCCCCCCATATTTTATGTGAAATCTGTAATACCATGGCTCTAGAGTAATGCCTTAAACAATCAAGCTAAATATGTCAAGGGACTTTTTAATACACTGCACTGATGAAGCAAGAGTATTAAATTTATTCAACCATGAAGACGGCTTTGATTATCATACACCTCAGCTGTGCTGGTATGTGTTGACCACGAGAAAAAAAAAAAAGAGAAAATGGAATGTGATTAGTTCCTGATGGGTTGAAATTCCTTTAATACACGTAACACGGAGGGAATTCAGATTAAGAGCTGCCATCAAGAATTTTTTTTCTTCATATCTACTCCACAGCACAATGAATCAGTGTCTCCAAAGTGTGATGGCATTCTTATCAATATCTGAATGGAAACATATGGGACGGTGCAATTATTGCCGTTTCCTTGTCTGCTCGGCTAGGTGGGACCTGCATTGTGCGCATCTCTGAAGGGCTGTAAACAGCCAAGCCAATTCCTGCTCTTGAAAACACAAGCTATGGTTGCTTTGTGCCGGTTTTTTGTCGGTAGATTTGATTGTGCAGATTTGGAAAACTGATTAAGTTACAAGGTTTTAAAAATTATTTTTGAGCTGAAGCTTAACAAAAGCCTATTTTTAAGACCTGAGTTAAAAAAAAAAAAAAAAGCTGTAATGCATTTGAGTGAGACATGATTATAATGTGCATAAGCCATTGCCAGGAGATGAGAAATTACAAGAAAGTGTAAAAGGCTAATAATTAGTCACCTGGCTTTGGCAGCACTGCAGTATTCATGTCCCTGTTTCCTAGGCAGAGGTTGGATTTGCAGAGTGTGTATCTGAGTTATTTTTAAGAGGGGGTCTACTGCTCACACTGGTGTGCTGCTCCTTCACCCACCCAGGGCACAGAGCATCGGTGCCGGTGGGGATCTGGATCTGCCTGTGCAGAGCCCCTCTCATTCCTCCACCCCTGACACCCCAAACCCAGCACAGGAGAGGGGAGCAGCTGGATTTACCCAGCTGCAGGATCCCTCCACACGCGCGATGCTTTCTGATCCCTCCGCACGCGCGATGCTTTCCGATCCCTCTGCACTCGTGATGCTTTCCGATCCCTCCGCACGCGCGATGCTTTCCGATCCCTCTGCACGCGCGATGCTGTCCACACTGGAGAGACCTGGCTGGGAAGGAACTGCAACCTCTGGGCTGCACTTGGCCCTTCACAGGGTGAGAGGACTTCTTGCAGCCCATCTCCCCCATCCCTGGTGTCCGTTGGTCCCGTGCCGGCGCAGAGGCCATCGCAGCATCACTGGCACCGGCTGTCTGATGGCTTTGGCTCCATCACCGGAGCATCTGCCCTCTGTGCAGAAGGCAATGCGCTCCTGAGCATGCTCTCCTGGTGATGCTGATGCCAAGGGAAGCCTCTGGCAAAGCCAGTGCAGGAGTGGGGTGAACTGGGGCAAACTGGGGCAGCAGGCAAGGCAGAGCTGGGGGTGCTGCAGGGGGAGCAGGGTGGTGGGCAGACACAGGGGGGTGTTCTCACCCTGGGGGAGATGAGCAGCTGCAAAGGGCAGAAAGACCTCAGCAGGGCTGTGTGTCTGCAAAAACAGGTGGAATTTGACGCTGATTTTAAATGTAAATTTTTTAATT
>NW_010133067.1:17871-34519 GCF_000699245.1 Pterocles gutturalis | reverse complement strand
AGTGGCCCTCCTCTGCACCCGCTCCAAGAAAAATGGAAACAAAGGTCCAAGCTGCCGTCCTTTTTTGTTGGAACTAGACTCTGATACTGTAAGGGCTGGACAACCACAGATGTTTTTTAACACTACAACACTTTCTCTCTGATAAGGCTGCCTGGTCTCCACCCTTTCTTAGCCCTTTTGTCTACATGGTCCAGCCCTTGAAACCCCCGTAATGAGAGAAGGGAGCAGGGTTTTGCCAGACGTAGTCTTCACTCTCAAGTTGTTCTCCTCTGCCATGAGCCACTTTGCAAATAATGTGAGTCGAAATGACGGCAAAATATGAAGCTGTTCCACAAAGAATGGTGGAGTTTGCCACGACTCCACATACCAGAACGTCTAGAAGGGTCTGAGTCCCAAGTGTCCTAAGAGGTGGGCAAACAGACTACGATGAATAAACTGAAGATATTTGTTTCCTTGCAGCCTGATTCATTAGAGTCGTAGCTTCAAGGGACATGTGAAAGCTAAGGTAATGCCAAAAGGCAAGACACAAAGCACACATATTATATTGGCTATGTCTGTACCTACTGCACAGAGTGCTGGATCTTGTCTCTCAGAAAGGAGAGGATTGTACGTGTCACTCATTCCTGTCTTCTGGGAGCTCTACAGAACAAAGTCTGTCCATACATATCTCAAGTCTCACACTGGCCCTGTTTTAGACCATACAAGCCACAAGAGGACACTTCCATTGTGTTAATGGAAGTGCCTTAACCATCATATCCCCTATTAAGTGAGTCCATGTCTGGCTGTTCTTAAGCTTATGAAGTACCTAGATCTTTCCTACAACTCTGTCAAGGGAGAAATAAGCAGTAGCAAATGCCAACACTACTGTGGCTCAAATAATTCTGCATAATCCTTACAGCTGAGGCCAATAGCCTCTGAGTGTCTACCTGCTGATAAAGTCTATTTCATTAAGAGCTGTGAGCCCAGGGGACTGAAACAGAAGAGCAGAAAAGAGATATGTTTATTGTCAGTAGTAAGCTGTGGTGATTTTGACTTAGTGATTCTGGCAAAGCACATCCTGTAGAAATTTGCAGAAAAATAAGCTGTGATGAGTATTTGTACCTGACATTATCTGCTCCACTGATAGTGGCAATGCTACCAGTCCCTTCTGGGGTGGTGAAAACCTCCCAAAGACTCCTCAAGACTTTGTGTCTGCTTACTGCTTTTTTGGGAGGAAACCTTCCGTGTCTTTGAAACAACCATAGAGAATCTTTTGTGGCAAACAGAATCACAGAATCGCAGAATTATTTGAGTTGGAAGGGACCTTTAAAGACCATCTAGTCCAACTCCTCTGCCATGGGCAGGGACACCTTTCACTAGAACAGGTTGCTCAAAACCTCATCCAATCTGGCTTTGAACACCTCCAGGGATGGGGCATCCACAGATTCTCTGGAAAACCTGCTCCAATGTCTCACCACCCTCAGTAAAAAAAATTCCTCTTTGTATCTAATCTAGATCTACCCTCTTTCAGTTTAAAACCATCGTTTCTTATCCTGTCACTACAGGCCCTGGGTAAAAAGCCTTTCTCCACCTTTCTTATAAACTCCCTTTGTGTATTGAAAGGCTGCAATAAGATGTCCCCAGAGCCTTCTCTTCTCCAGGCTGAACAACCTCAACCCCCTCAGCCTGTTTTCATAGGTGAGGTGTTCCAACCCTCTGACCATTTTTTGTGGCCCTCCTCTGGACCCAGTCTGACAGGTCTGTGTCTTTCTTGTACTGGGGACCCCAGAACCAGATGCAATACTCCAGACGGAGTCTCACAAGAGACAAGTAGAGGGGGAAAATCACCTTCCCCATTCTGCTGGTCAGGCTTGTTTTGATGCAGCCCAGGACACAATTGGCTTTCTGGGCTGCAAGTGAGCATTGCCGGCTCCTGTCCAAATTTTTGTCCATCACTGCATCCAAGTCCTTCTCTGCAGGCCTTCTCTCAATCAGTTAATTTCACAGACTCTAGTGATATTGGGGATTGCCCAACACAGGTGCAGGACCTTGCACTTGGCCTTGTTGAACTTCATGAGGTTAAACAGAGAGAATCCTGGAGCTGTCAGTTCATTTAGGTAGCCTGAACAAACTATTTGTTTACCACATCTGTTAATAACATTAAAAGCCTCTGTAGTAAAGCTTTCACAGAAAAAAGTCAAAACCAGATATCATAACTTTGGCTAAATGCTTGTGCATTTAAATTATTTACATAAAATATTTAATATATGTTAATAGCAGATCTAACAAGGCTTAGAGGTATAATTAAACTACCCAGGCTTGGCAGGAAGTAGTCAGACAGCAGTTCAAACAAAAAACAATAACCCTCTCTCAGGAAATATATACCTGCAATTATATTGACTCTACAGCTGGTTAAAATATAACCATTTTTTTTTTGCCAGAGATGAGTCATCAAAGGAATTTGAATGTGCATCCAAAACCTAAAATCTAGAGGGTAATCAAGAGATAAAGATGTACATCTTCAAGCAGGCATGTATTAGACATGAAACCAGGTTAAAGAAGATTATGGAGAACACAGAAGACAATGGCCAATCATCAGCCCCACAACAACACAGTTCCTGTCAAGTTTTGTCTTCAGAAGTGATGGACATCTTTAGGCAGGTGGGGTTCCCTGAAGCATCTCAAGGAAGCTAGCTCAAAAATACTGAAGAGGCGTCTGGTTGTCGCATTTAAGCGAGACTTGCATTTCATATTTGTTTTACTTGTACTCTTTGCATCTGATGTTGTACTGAGAAGGGAAGGGAAGGGAAGGGAAGGGAAGGGAAGGGAAGGGAAGGGAAGGGAAGGGAAGAGACTATTTCAGTTGTAAGGGACCTGAAATGACAATCTAGTCCAACTGCCTGAGCACTTCAGGGCTGACCAAGTTAAAGCATGTTTTTAACGGCGTTGTCCAAATGAATCTTAAACACTGATGGGCTTGGGGCATCAACCACCTCTTCAGGAAGCCTGTTCCCATGTTTGAGCATCCTCTCAGTAAAGAAATGCTTCCTAATGTCCACTCTAAACCTCCCCTGGTGCAGCTTTCAACTATTCCTATGCGTCCTATCCCTGGATACCAGGGAGATCAGCATCTCCCTCTCTAAGTCCCCTCCTCAGGAAGCTGTACAGAGCAATGAGGCCGCCTCTCAGCCTCCTCCTCTCCAAACTAGACAAACCCGAAGTCCTTAGCTGTTCCTCATAGCACATTCCTTACAGCCCTTTCACCAGTTTTGTTGCCCTCCTCTGGGGCCCAGAACTGCACACAGTACTCCAGCTGAACACAGCACGATAATCACTGCTTTTGACCAGCTGGTTATACTGTGTTTGGAGGCTTGTCTTCCTAAATAAATCCTTTCTTTGTTTTACTATTAAGTTTGTCTGATGTGATGAATTGCTATGAGTCAGCACCAGGTGATTTGGAGGCTGTGCCTCGAACAGCTGCTGGAAATTGTCGTAAAAGAAGTCAGCTTGGCAGGTTCTTGCAGGGATGCTTCCATGTATACAAAGATTTAAGAGGCAGATGACTATTAATTAGGTAGTGCAGATCAATAAAATTAGAAATTATTTTTGTTTTGTTTTCTGCCAAGTTTTTTAGCTTTGGGTCCTTGCTGAGGTGGGTTTTTTTTATTAACTTGGGAGGGAAGATAGGCCAGGATGAATCAGAGTCCTACAAACATTACTGCTCTATATGAATTGGCATATGCCAGTATTTTCAGTTATGACTAGGTAACCAAGTAGAAAGAGCAGGTGAGTGAAGCTGAGAGTAAGGAGTTTGGGAGTGTTAAATGTCAAGTTTGAATACAAATCTTCCTCTTGTAAGCCCAGAGCCAATGCCCATCTTGCAAGAAGAAGTTAACTACAAGGTATGTTAATGCTCTGGGTGTACTCTTAATCTTCATATGAGATATGGGGAATGGTGTAAACACGTAGTCTCCTTCAAAAGTGGAAAAGAGCATCTCTATTTGTTTTGATCTAAATTTCTCCCAGCTGAAGGCCCAAGCAGCTTAAACTCAAGCCTGGGCAAACTCTACTGAGCATGGTAGAAACAATGTGAGACTGATGGCACTGATTTGAACATGGCAATTAAGATGAGGTTACTTTGCATAAAAGCTAATTGCCATGGTTTTCTCTTGTACACAAAGCTGTTTGTATGTGGCTGAAGAAACAGTTAATGCTTGCTTAAATCAAGGACTTAAATCAGCTTGTTTCAAACACTGGGAACAGCCTGAGAAGGGCAAGACTAGGGGTCAAAGACAGAGACAGTGACTATTATAAACCTGTTTGCTGTGACTGGTACAGATGATACTTTCTGGCCCTGTTAGCTGAACCCTTACCAGGGCTGAAGTCCAGCTGTGAAACTCCTGCATTCTGTCTCCATTAAATTTCCAATAGATTATTACTCATAAATAACAGTATTTTAGGCTGATTTTGGAGTGATCCCAAGGTAGTCCCACAGATAGTTCTCACAGATGTTTTCCTGGATATGTTGTATCTAGGCCTCAGAGGGAAAGGGGTATAAGAATCCCCTAGAACTGATTGACTCAGCAGAACCAACATTTTATTTCTTTTTGTTGACATGACAAAAAAAGTCATGGATGGATGCTGTGTAAGTTGTTTCATCTGCTTGGATTCAAAGAGTTCATTGTAAAAAGCCAGTCCACAAAGCGTTTATTATAGTGTGCTCTTGCACCCTCAGCAACAGCATTCATGTCTCTCACTTTTGTAATCCATGCATGGTGTTATTCCTATGTGTAAATGTTTCTTATCAAATCCAGATGTTACATAACCTCCTTTCATAAACTTGACAAGACATCTGACGCTAGCGCTGTGATGGCATCAATCCTCTATCCACAGACACATTAGGACCTTGGTCTCCTAATCATATGGCTAACCACCTTTTCAACTCACATTCATACTAAACCAACTTCTAGAAAACAGTAATTTTGATAGTGCTTTTTTTTCTTTGCTGTTGATCTTGTTGTAGCACATTGAGCATGGATGGTTTAATACTGGGGAATGGTTGCCTAGCTAGAAATTAGGCTGATAAGGGTGACTTGTTGCATCGTCCTGACACAAGCTTGCAACCACTGTAAAGACTGGGCACCCCTGTGTACCCTGGTAGCATGTCCTCAGTAACCTGTGTGGAGCATTGTCAGGTACAGTGATTTGAAGACAGCTTTTAGACAGCTGTTCAAAGATAATGTTCTTGTAGCGCTGGTGCTTTACCCCCTTGAAATTAGTGGTGTTAGAACACTGCTGAATTGCTTCATGGTGACTTACTTGCATCTTGAATTGTTTAAGAATCTGACTCTTTGAATTAGGAATTTCATTTAATAAGTAACATAAACAAACCAGCTACTCTTTCCTCAGAACAGAGCAGGTATTTATGCCTTCTTTAATAAATGTTACCTCACCAGTGAGCAGCAAAAAAGAAAAGTCCCTCTGAAAAACAAATTAGTATTTTTCCTTTTTTACGTGAAACTGCAATATTGCATTTCTGGCACAATGGGATGCTGTTCAAAGCAGAAAATTAACAGTATTTCCATATCGCTTTGTCCCTCAGGAATCTGCCCTTCAGCAAAAACTGATTTTTTGCAAATTTTTAGTGCAGATGTAATCCAGAGCACCCAACAAAAGGAACAGGCAATACTGGCCTGCAGGAATGTACTATAGTTAGTTTGCCATCTCTCCTGGAACTCCTTACTAAACTTCAAACTCAAGTTTTCATGTTATCCAGATTATTTTTTTTTTCTTTAATATTTTTACTGCCTTTTTCCACTGAGCTCTCTCTTGCTGTGATGGTAGATTACTCCCTCACTGAGTGTCTCTGGCTTATGTTTCTGTTTATCTGTCCATCTAGCTACACATATGTGAGTATGTAATATATAGCAGCATAAACCAAGGAGTTTTCGTTTAGAGTTCTTATGTAATATGTTGAATTTATACATTTTTGTTATGTGGTTTTTATCACCTTAAGCTAGCATGAAGGAAGTTGAGTGGCTACAGGTAGAATTTTTAGTCTGACCAACTGTAGACATTTCATTTTCTAACCACCAACTTCTTCCTCAGTGTCTCTTGTGCCTCCTTCATCTCGAAGAAACTTTTGGGATGCCTTTATATTTGAAGGTGTTGACAGTGAGGACAGCTGTTTACATATCTGTTATAATTTTTTTCTGTTTAGAGCACAACTACTTCTGCAAATTACATAAATGAGAACTGAGCAAAGACACAGAAAAGTGAGCTTAGTACTATCTTACACCCTAAACTCACACACATTCCCTCAAGAGTAAAAATATGGTTCTTCTGTTATCGACATAATTGCACACATTCTGTCAGAAGAAACATGGGGCAAATTTATGAACCAGTATTTTTTCTTATATTGCATGTTTTACAATGAAAGGTTGTTAAATAAATATTTCTTAGTGTGAAAACAAATACTGATTTATTTATTTAGCATCTATGTTGGCATGTGAGCTCAGACCTGTTCAAATTTTTACTGTTGAAGTAGACTTGCCCTTCTGAGTATGCCGTAAGTCCGACAATACTAAAGGAAACAAATTGCTCGTATGATTATCTCTTATCTTAATACACAACTCATCTACATCAGCAGAATAATGTGCATTTTTCATAATTGATAATAATGGTATAGGAACCAAATTTGGGTAAGTCAATAAAATGTAAATGTTTGTTAACCCTAATAATGTGATTCAGTAATAAAAATGTGCAAGTCTCAGGCTTTCAGTTAAAACAACTGAGAAATTGAGCAATTTTAAATGGCAGAGTCTACAGGGTATGATTTCATTACATGTAGACCTTTATAAACTCAACCTCTTGCAAAGTACTAGAGTAAATTGGAAAGTACAGATGGAAAAGGTTCCTTGTAAGTTTATTTTCCCCTTTCCTCTACATTTTTAAATGGGAAACCTACATTTTGTGTCAAACCTAAAAATCCAAACACTGATGATTTTTCTACTTCAGGAAACTGAAACCTGGATATTTTTGTCCATAAAAGTCCAAAATTTGTGCAAGTGTTGGACAAAGGGTCAGCATTCTTGCCAAACTTGGGTATTGGTCAAGAGAGTGTTTGAGGAAAACATGCACTCTTTTAATTTAATTGAAAACTACTTTTGTTATTGGAAAAATGTTGATAGAAGATTTTTCTTAGCACCAATAATAAGCCAAATACTGTGTAATTTAGGTTTTTCACCCAAAGGAGCAACCACTTATTAATTTCCCTGCCATCAAACATATTTTTGAAATTATTTAATGACAATGGTGGCCAGAATAATAAGTTTTCATGCTCTGTAAATCTATTCTGGATTATTAAAGAGCCTTGGAACCTTCCTCTTGATTTCCCTGCAGCTGAAACACTTCAGGGAAATTCTGGCTTCAAACAGAAGGAAATAAGAAAAAGCAAGCCATTATAATGAAATTTTTGATTGCACACAAACGCCAGTTTGATGTTGCATTTTGTTTTAAAGTAAATACTATAACCTGAGAAAGCAAAGAGATTTCTGACTTTTTATGTTGTGTAGTTATCTAAAGTCCATACAAGAACTTGACTTAAGCTTATATTTTGCTGCTATAAAAGAAGTAATAATTTAGTTTCTTCTTAAATAAATATTTAAAAAGGAAGTTTCTCAGTTTATAGAAGTACAAATATTAAATCCCACAATACAAAAAAACATTTTTTCCCGTTTTGACCTTGAGAAACAGTTCACTGTGGGGTTTAGACGTGTCCTTCTAATCAAACTTTAATAATGTGAGGTAGATTTAATCTCTACTTTGTGGCGCTAATAGGGAAGGCAATTAATGTGGAATCAAATTGGGAGTCATCCTGCATAAAGGAATGTACCATACTACAGTAGGTTGCAAAAGATATGAATTAAGGTAACGACTTGTTAACGAGACATATTCACCCATTCTGTCTTATGGCATAGGGGCTGGATAAAGCATGTTGCCACACACCAAGCCAATATAACTTTAATTTATCCTGTAGCTTTGGGAACACCTGTGCACCAACCTTGTCATGCAACTAAAGATTAAAGACCAAAATGATTCACCTGTTTTTCAACAGAGAGAGAGATATCCTGACACTACAAAACAAACGGAAATAAACAGAATACAGAGGACAACAGAAATTTCCTGTGGAAGTCATTGAATACTCAAGATGTCATTGTGTAATTACAATCTAACAAAAGCAGGGATCAGTTTAACGTCCTGTAAAACAAACGTGAATCTTTCCTTTGAACACTGTCTCTTGTCCCATGCTGCACAATGGGTATTCACCATCACATGGCCAGGTTCAGTTTTAAAAGCCATTCCCTTTTCAAATGGTGTGAAACTGAACTCTAAAAGGAAATATAGTATTGTAGTGTGTGTAGATGAGAAGATTATTAGATTTCAGAAATGGTTAATAAAGTGTCTTGAATAGAAAATAGATTTAGAAAACAGAAATATGAGATAAGACTTCTGTCTCCATCAAGAGGACTTTTCCAAAAAGTGTGAAATGTAGCAGAGAACAAGGTTACTTCATTGTCTCATTTTTAATAGCTTGAAAAAAAGTTACTAGAGGCAATATTCTATCATTATTTTTATCAGTCCTCTCCCTTCATAACAAGGCCTTTTTTTCTCTTTGTATGTTGGGGCCAATCTTAATACAGAGCAAAACATCCTCATTTCCTTTTTAATTTTTAACACAGACAAAATGGTGAGAAGAAACATGCCAGACTGAGACTGATATATTTCCACCCTCTCTTTTTTCTTTTTTAAAATGACATGTCAGTAAATTCCTAAACTGTTTTGAAGTGTTAGCCGCAGAAAAGCTACCTACCTTAGGTGCTAAACATAACCGGAAAATCACAAGCCATGTTTTAAAGAGCATCAGGTTTTGACTGTTTTCAAAAACACTAGGCAAAGAAGCTGAAAGTAAAACAATGTATGTTCAAAAATAAGAAAAAAAAAAATTTGAAGGAAGACTTCTTCCAGCATGGGGGAAAAAGCTAACACAATAAAAACAAGGTTTTTTTAATAGGTGTGGGGGAAGGTACTTCCAAGCAGGTTAAAAGAATTGGAAAATGAGAAATCACAGGGCAAAAAAAGTTTAAAAGGTGAAAATAATGAAATGTAAATAAATGAAACATAAATCAGAACCAGACTCGCCAGAATAAATTGAGCAGAATTTACAAGGGAAGGAGGAAATAAAAAGAGGCAGATTTACTTCAGAAATAAAGGCTCTTCAAAGGAATCTGAAATGTAAAAGAAAGTTGACCTAAGTGAAATGACGTGTAGTTAAAACTAGAAACTTAATTAAAAGTAAAGTGGTTGGAAATATTATTATGAAAAAAAAAATCTGAAGACTTAAAAATTGAAAAGAACTAAAAAATGAAAGTTAACATTGGTGACTGAAACATAAAACCTCAAGTAAATAAAATTAGAATTTGATTCAGAGTGCAAAAATAATATGGCATGAAAAGCTGCAAGAAACTTGTGTTTGTTAGTTTCTAAAATGTGCCCCTGCAGAAAAGTTCTGACTTTCATTATAAATATACACATCAAAATGGGAAAACATTCTTTTTCATAGGCAAAAAGCAAAGCTGTCATTTTTTTTATTTGCAGTACAGTTAAGATTTTTTTTTTTTCTCAGAGTTTCCCAATGTAGAAGTTGAAGAAAGTCATGCTAAAACCAGACATCTTTATTGTTACTGGCATTACACTGGTAAATACATACCCTGAAACAGACCAAGATAATACTCCTTCAAATCTAATTTAGTATAAGAAAGCATCCTCTTCCCTAATGTCTTGTAAAATATCAGGCCCTGTGCCTTTAATTTTCACCTTTTCAGGGAAGCCACCTGCACAGAGTCCTCTTGACCATCAAGTGGCTACACTTGGGTACAGGAGTTTGTTCATATAGGCGCTGATGTTTCCTTCGTATGTCTTTTTATACCAAAGGATAAAATTATTATTCTGTTCATTAAGTGGAAGGAGAAGTGAGAAAAATGAAAGTTTTAGCTACTTTCCTGAAGAACCAGGAAAGCTGCTACTTAAATTAGACAGTTCCTTAACTAACCAAAGGAATAGGATCAAGTTCATCTTTATTTTATGTGTTTTTATAGGTTACCTGAAATAGGAGCTTTTCTTTTTTCTGTACTCAGCAATTCACAGAGAGGTCTGAAGTTTGCTTATCTTTCTAATGGTTCCTGTGGAGGAAGATTAGACTTCTAACTCATCATCAAAGACTTAGAGGTATGCATCAGGGCTTAAATGCCCTTTCTTTTCACTTGAGCTATTAACTTCAATTTGAAATTGGTGAAAAACAAGAAACTGCAGTGTGAGTCTGGTGAAATGAGGCTGTCAGAGTGTTTCTGCTATTTTTACCAATGACTTTCTGTATTCATAGTATTACCTCGAATATATTGCCTATATTAAGTATCTCTACAATAAATAGCTTTACTTCTCATTTCATTGTCATTTTCAGGTTATAATTTGTGGATCAGAATGAATGAAAAGCAACACTTGTGAAATTAAAATACCATGCCAGCTTCATTTTCTTAAAATACCTTTAAGAATACAGTATTAAGTTATTCTGATCCACATTTACAGTAAGTATGCATGTGAGAAAAGAGACTTTCAAGACATAAAATCTTATTAATGAGTATTGTATTTCCTACTATTGGAATAATAACATACCATTCTCTTTTTAAACAGAATATTCTATTTCAAAGAGTATTAACTTTGGTTACGATTGTAGAAGCAACCCCAAAGGTTTTAAAGACCCTTTTAAAACTTATTCTGATGACAATAACAGTGAACATGTGTTTCCTTTGAAAACTCTGAAGTGTATGGAACAAGCAGTTACTTGAGTAGATATCCTTAAATATGAAAGATTACCTAATCCGACATGGAACAGATGATAGCTACTCTCCATACTCTGGAAACATTTTCTAACTTCATATAAACAAAATGGAAAGGACGCTGTTCTTTATGATTGTATCCTTAGATGGTCTAGTACCACATTCTAGGCTGGAACTGAGCAACAGAATTAGGTAAATGACCATTGCCTGGTGATTTGTCTAACATTTGCATACTAAGAGACAGCTTGTTTCTTATTCTCTGCAATTCAGGCGGTGCAAAGACCCGTAATAGAGGTAAATTGTACTCTTTCATTTTGTTCAAAAAGATAACTTCAAGGAGACCCTACACTGGTATTGCAAATCCTTCATGAATTATAGGGCTGACATACAAGGTCATAGGGTTGTCACCGCAATAAAAGCATTGACATAGTAACAGGCTAAGAGAAGAAGAATCTAACAATGAGAGAAAGGAAGGATGGACATCTGTTAGTGCTGTGGATTCCTGGACAAAATCCTACAGACTATATTCCACAAGATATCACGCTAGGTGTCAGGAACATTCGACTTTTTTCCTTTTGCCATACACTTGTTATTTTAACAGTGCCAGTGCTGCTGGGTTTTGACCTATTCAGATAAGGATTCTGCATCCCTAAATTTAGACTCTTCATTATGGAAGAAAAGAGTTTTTGCTATGGACACTAGGCAGCCTCCACTGCCTCATAACACAATTTCTGAAAAAGTTTGTGAAAATGAACTTTTCCTAAGCATAGGATGGGGGGAAAAAAAAAAGGCAAAAAAATATTCTTGGCTCTTCTCTCCATACTTATTGGGCCAGAGAGGGTCTTTGCACATAGTTTCAAATTCTTGATAAGTCTGCCAGTTAAAATATGGCCTTATGCTTTAGCACAACTTTTGGTACTGTACTTTCGTATCCACAATAAATTAAATCATCTGTATCAAATGTTGTTATGTCAGACAAAAACTGTCTGAGGCAACACTATCAAAGATTTATGAAGAAAGATATTGAAGTTCTAGAAGGATGATTAACTGTTGCTTTTCACAAAACTGGTGTGTGATGTGGAAGTTTTAAATACATTTATTAGTTATCTAGGAAAAATTAGCAGATATAAAACATGTATTTGTCATTCAGCTGAGAGGACAGTTAAAAAAGAATGAGAATAAAGGATATAAAGGAATCTAGTTAATATACATAATGTTATTAATTTTTAGCATCTTTATCAGTGAAATGGGAAAAAAACATGACGTTGTTCTTCATTAAATTTGTAGATGACACAAAAAGAGAAAGGTTATTTGTGTTGGGCTTACGTGGGAGGGTTTTAGCAGTGATGGGGCTGCAGGGATGGCTGCTGTGAGATCAGGTTAACCCACCACAGTCCTTTCTAGTGCCCAACATGGGCTCTGGAGGAATTCCACATAAGGACAGTAGCTGGGAGAGGTAACAGGCAAACCTTGCTCTGGACATTGACAGAAAGTGGAACATCTGTGGTGAACTTTTTTGTTGTTATAATGTGGTGAAGGGACGAGGGTTGAAGTGTGTGTAAATTGTCCACCATCGTTGGTGTAGTGTGGGGACTTTGGTGTGGGTAACTCATTTTATTGAGGTAAGTGAAGTTTGCACAGATTGTGTGATGAATGTATATTTCAATTATAATTCTTAAATATGTGTTTCACAGAGGTAAGGGGTGGATGTATTGGGCGCAGGTGCCCATGTGTAGGCAGCGGGGGCACAGGGGCCTCTGTGAGGAGGGGCTGGGGCTGCCCCATGCTGGACACAGCCGGCTCCAGCCGCCTCCAACCCACCCCCCGCAGGGCACGGCTGAGCCCCCAGCCAAGATGGTGATGCCTCTGGAAAAAAATATTTAAGAAAGGGTAAAAAATGTTACATGGCAGCTGGGAGAGAGGAGTGAGAAAAATGTGAGAGAAACAGATGCGGAGACACCAAGGTCAGTGAAGAAGAAGGGGTAGGAGGTGTTTCAGGCGCCAGAGTAGAGACTACCTTCAGCTTGTGGAGGAGACCATGGTGGGGCTGGCATCCCCTGCAGCCCATAAAAGACCACATTGGAGCAGCTATCCACTCTGAAGTCGATGGAGGATCCAATGCTGCAGCAGGTGGATGTGACCTGAAGAAAGGTGCAGCCTGTAGAGAGCCCATCAGGAAGGAGCAGGCTCCTGGCAGGAGCTGTGGCCTGTGGGAGACCCACACTAGAGCCGTTCTGGAAGAACTGCACCCTGTGGGAAGGACCCATGTTGAAGAAGTTTGTGAAAGACTCTATCCCATGGGAGGGACCCCACAATGGAGCAGGAGAAGAGCATGAAGAGGAAGGGGCAGTAAAGCTAAAGTGTTATGAACTGACCCGTTCCCCATCCCCCATCCCCCATCTCCCTGCACTGCTCGGAGGGGGAGGAAGTAGAGGAATCAGGAGAGAAGTTGAGCCTGGAAGGAAGGCGGGGTGGTGGGAAGGTGTGTTTATTTTTGGTTTTGTTTCTCACTATCCTACTCTGTTTTTATTTGGCAATAAAATAAATTAATCTTCCTCAATTTGAGTTTGTTTTGCCTCTTATGGTAATTGGTGGGAGATCTCTCTTACTCAACCCACAAGCTTTTCCATTTTATATTGTCTCCTTGCCCTGCTGAGGAGGGGGAGGGAAGAGAGTGGCTCAGTGAGCACCTGGCAGACAGCCAAGGTCAACTCACCGCGATACTGAATAATGAAATATTAGTTCTTAGCAATATCCATGCTGATATACATCTATGCAAAGCCTGTGCAGATAGAAACAAAGGCAATAAGCTACACAATCTGGAGGGTGATACTGAGGTAACCGTCTGAAGGATAATCAGCTGTAATTGCCTTCTGACAAATGTAATTTTTGGGAATGTCATGGTGAAACTCTCTTATGTGTAAGCAGAACATAAGGACTGGAAGGTGCAACTGTAAATACTGTGATTTCCTACTGCCTTTCTCTGCATGGCATTCATGAAAACATTATTTGATGATGATGTCCACATCTGGTCATTCTTCAAGAGGAAAATAAAGATAGTTTTATTACATTCTGTAGGTAAGTGTGGAACAAATTTGTTAAAGTATGAGCACCTTTAACAGACAGAAACTTCACAGTATGCAAAGGCTGGAGGCTATATAAGACAAATTCATACAAATATTGAGGAAAACATTTTTTAACACAGAGTAGCTAACCATTGAAATAGCTTTCCTATTAAAGCAATGACTTCTATATCATTTGCAGTCTTTAAATAAAGGCTAGATCATTTTCTACAAAATTTTCTAGCTCAGAAGTTGTAAACTGGATGCATCACTAACCAGTTTAAAGTCAAGCTATGATTTCTTGACTGAAATATATGCTAATTCTTAAGAAGGATGGTAAATGTGAATAACAGGTTGGAAAAGCAACTGCCAAGAAGATTAAGGAAAGTTAGGCATGAGTTTACAGTGAGGTGCTTACAGAGGTGAAAAATGCAAACAGAGTTTTGTTTTATAAACACAGAGATCTGCATCCAAACAAATTGTGTGGATTCTGTGCATGACAAGTGACTGTCTTTTAATGAATCTTATTCTGAGCATTATCTTGTAAGACAAACTGGAAAGATTTTGGAGAAAATCAACAATTCCATAAGGTAGAGATTCTTTTTTATGACGTATTTGAATTTAATTATATATATTACAAGTCTGAATGGTGATTATGAAGTAAAGGAACATTTTAGTAAATGCGTCCAAATGGCAAGGAAAGTAAAGATGCAATGGTTCAGGATAGTCATCAACCCATTCTTTCTGTATCATTACCCTCATACCAGCCTTCTTTAAAGGGATTTCAGCATGTCCAGATTCCTGATACCTTCAATTTTCCTAATTCAAGTGAGATTTACTGGGGAAACAGCTTTAAAAGAGGGTGAAGCCACATGGTTATCACCAACCACATTGCATATATAGTCCCAGATTGTTTGTTATGACTGTAGATAGCCATGTGTCTCCATTCAGGCTGAAACTCTCACTGATTTTTGGAGATGTTTAGAGAACACTTTGGGCAGCTACAGAAGAAATTGCTCGTAAATGTGCCCAGCTCTGAATAACTTGCAGTGTTTCTCCTTGACCTTTTAGACTACAGGAAGCTGACTTTTATGTAGTTGCTGACAGCAGCAGAAAAAACCAGCAAAAATAAAGTGTCTACTGTTAAACCTGAAGCAAATTCACAATTAAGCAAATAAACCTAATAGTCTGTTATGACTGGCACCATGCAAATGGTTTCATAGAATCATAGAATGGTCAGGGTTAGAAAGGACCTTAAAGATCACCTAGTACCAACTCCTTTGCCATGTGCAGGGACATCTTCCACTAGATCAGATTGCTCAAAGACCCATCCAACCTGGCCTTGAATACCTCCCATGGTGGGGCATCCACGGCTTCTCTGGGCAACCTGTTCCAGTGTCTTACCAACTTCACAGTAAAGAATTTCATCATTAAATCCGAGCTAAATCTACCCCCTTTCAGTTTAAAGCCATCACCCCTTGTCCTATCACTATATACCCTTGTAAAAAGTTCCTCTCAAGCTTTCCTGTGGGCCCCCTTTAAGTACTGGAAGGCTGCTATTAGGTCTCCACAGAGATTTCTCTTCTCCAGGCTGAACAACCCCAACTCTCTCAGCATGTCCTCATATGGGCGGTGCTCCAGCCCTCTGGACTCACTCCAACAGGTTGTTGTGCTTTCCTGTGGTGGGTTTTGTTTGGTAGCAGGGAGGGGCCACAGTAATGGCTCCTGTAAGTAACTGCTAAAGGTTTCCCCTGACTTCAAGTCTGCTGGTATCAAGGGAAGGGCTACAGTGGTGTCTCCTGCAAGTGACTGCTAAGAGTTCACCCCCACCCCTGCCTCCAAGGTTTTAGTAGTCACGGGGTGGGAGAAGGAGTACCACTGATCTAGCCCCTGTGAGAAAATGATGGAAGTTTCCACAGCTCCAGACCTACCCCAGGCCAGGGCTGAGCCAATCGGCACCTCTGTGAATGACATATTTAGAGGGGGCACAGAAGATGGGGGTTGGCGTGGCCCAGGGCAGGGCCCGGCCTGGGCGACCCAGCCGTCCAGGCGCCTGCTTGGCTTCTCCTGCAAGTCGACCAGCCATAGCCCAACCCTCCACCATGGCTTGCTCAAGAGTCAGTTTCCTCGGGAGCCAATGAAAACTTGCAGCAGAGAGAGAAGGAGGATCTAAGAGAGATAACTATGCAGACGTGCTGGTCAGTGGAGAGAAGCAAGATGAAGGAGGCACCCCCGGAATTTCCCCTGCAGCGTGGTGAAGTCTCATGGTGATGCACAGTTTGTCCCTTGGTCCGATTGATGAGAAGATGTAGCCATGGAGGACTCCATGTTGGAATTTTGGAGAAAAAAACCCACGCCGGAGAAGAGCAGTCGTTAGGAGACTGTGACCCTGTGTGGGAAGGACTCACGTTGGAGCAGCTCGTGAAGGACTTTCCTGTGAGAAAGGACCCCACATGGAGCTGGGTGAGACTGTGACGAGCCCTCCACTGAGGAGGAAGAAGTGGCAGACTGACTGCAACCCCCATTCTCTGTCCCCCTACGCCACCAGGCGGGAAAGGTACAGAAACCAGGAACAAAGCCTTTGAGCCTGGGAAAAAGGGAGGGATGGAGGAGAAGTGCCTCTCTAAGATGTAGTTCTCTCTCTTATTATCTTGCTTCTTGCTTTTGATTGTAAATAGTTAATAAATTCAACTGGGTTGTTTTGTTTTTTGT
>NW_010133067.1:0-17816 GCF_000699245.1 Pterocles gutturalis | reverse complement strand
CCCTCCCTGTCTTTCCTCAGCCCACGAGGCGTTTAACAATAGGCTGTCTAGTGGCTTTCTTCTAAACTACAACACAGGTCCAGGTCTTTTTTATGTTGGGGCCCCACATCTGAACACAGTACTGCGGGTGGGGTCTCATGAGAGCAGAGTAGAGGGGGAGAATCACCTCTCTCAACCTGCTGCTAATGCTTTTGATGCAGCCCAGGACACAGTTGGCTTTCTGGGCTGCAAGCACACAGTGCCAGGTAATCTTGAACTTTTCATCAACCACCACTACCAAGTCCTTCTCTTCAGGGCTGTTCTCAATCTATTCGCCACCCAGCCTGTACTTGTGCTTGGGATTGCCTCAACCTACGTGCAGGACCTTGCACTTGACTTTGTTGAACTTCATGAGGTTTGCATGGGCCCACCTCTTAAGCCTGCCAAGGTCCCTCTGGATGGCATCCCTTCCCTCCAACATGTCCACCACACCACCACACAGCTTGGTGTCATCGGCAAAACTTGCTGAGGATGCACTCCATCCCAGTGTCCATGTTGCCAACAAAGATGTACCAATACCAACACCTGAGGAACGCTACTTATCACCAGTCTCCACTTAGACATCAAGCTGTTGGCCACAATTCTTTGAGTGTAACAATCCAGCCAATTCCTTATCCATTGAGTGGTCCATGTGTCAAATCCATGTCTTTCCGATTTAGTGACAAGGATATCGTGTTTCTTGCTTTCCAGTCTACATTTTCCATCAGAGTAACAATATGCTGTAATTATATTAACAATATAATTAACAATAATGCTTTGCTCCAGAAAATAGGAGCAATATTTAGCCATATTTCCATATACAAGTGCAACCTCAGCAAGTTTGCCTGGAGAAAAGAAGGCTCCGAGGAGACCTAATAGCAGCCTACCAGTACCTAAAAGGGGGCCTACAGGAGAGATGGGGAAACACTCTTTATCAGGGAGTGTAGTGAAAGGACAAAGGGTAATGGAGGACAAGGGGTAATGGTTTTAAGCTGGAAGAGGGTAGATCTAGATTAGATATTGGGAAGATATTTTTTAATGTGAGGGTGGTGAGGCACTGGAACAGGTTGCCCAGAGAAGCTGTGGATGCCCCATCCCTGGAGGGGTTCAAGGCCAGGCTGGCTTTGAGCAACCTGGTCTAGTGGAAGGTGTCCCTGCCCATGGCAGGGTGATTGGAACTCGATGATCTGTAAGGTCTTTTCCAAACCTAACCATTCTATGATTCTGTGATTCTATTTAAGTGCAGGCTTCATTTGCCAATAGCTTTGTTCCACTTCCCTCAAAGCTTGCTTTTATGCAGTAGAAATAGCAAGGAAAGCTGTCAGAGGAAGGTCAAACTTTTCACATATCACCTGTGCGCACAAGGTCTGCACACTGGTAGTCTGTCACAGGGCGGACCAAGTTGATCAGTACGGTTCCTCTTTCTTCTAAGGACACTGTGTCTTGTGGAGAAGCTGTATCTGAAGTTTTACTGAATCTTTCTTCCAACCTTCTGCTATGCAATTCCTAGTCTTAAAAACAGAAATAAGTGTTTTTCCCAGTTCATATCAGGGCTGTTGAGATTGGATGTTGGGAGTCACATATAGAGCATGTTAGTTGGTATTCAGTGCATTTTCAACCAGTTCTGGTTCAATTCTTCCCCTACCTCTCTTCCCCCAGGTATTAGGAACCTACCTCGTCTGGCCAGCTGTGATCTCTCCTTTTCTGGATGGCATTTGTAAGCAGCTCATTTTTCACCTCCACACTGGAATAGAGGTTTCCTGGAACTGTTCTCCTTTCTCAGAATTGAGGATGACAGCTCAAATGTTCCTATAGCACTTGTTAAATGGATTTTGGATGGTTTCTTAAGAATAGGCAGAGCTGGATACTGACCAGGATGTCTTGCTCTACTAAACTAAGATGCATGGGTGCAGCAGCCTTAACTTTTTTTCATTTTCTACTTGGCTGCAAGGAAAAGGCATTGTGTTAAACCACAGAAATGTAGATATAAATACAGGCAGAGTCTGGTGTAATTTGATGACAACTATCACTTGATTCTCCTTCTTCTTGTGGGGCCCACCAGTTCTGCTTCTTAACTAACCCGGCATCAAACCCCCTTCCCAGCATCCCTTAGTATATAGGGATTACTTTGAACAGGTGGAGCTATGTTTTCCTTGTGCAATAGGTGGAGTGGCAGCCGTTGACACATTCCAATACTGTATCCTAATCCTAGACAATGTTTACCCTGTAAAGCACCTTTGCGAAACAGAATCCTACATCATCATGAAATCTTTTAGCCTTCATAGTATATATCAGCTGATTTTCAATATCTTTTCCTCATCCAAAAAATAAGAAATCTCCTGCATATGTATTGGGCCTGACTGCTGGGCGTTGACTATGTGGGAGTCACAGGGGGAAGTACACCACTACTTGTGAAATTTGAAAAGATACACTAGGGTTCTCATTGGGTGGTTTTATTAAAATATGAAGCAGCGAATTGGCTTGCTCCAAATTCTTTATTATTTGACTCCTGTTGTACATGAGGATAAAAAACACTTTCCAAGTACGAAAACAGAACAGACCATTTTTATATCAAATCATTCATCTCCTTTCACAAAAAAAAAAAAAAAAAAACCCCACACCATTTCCCTAGAAAAGTTCCAAAACAGACCTTACAGTTGGTTTAGAAAAACTGAGTTTTGCTTATAGCAAAATGTAACCATCTGGTAAGTACATATTTCTTTGCAGCAGCAGAGAGAACGAAATCTCTTTATGCTTGTGGATTGAGATAAATATCTGCTAAGATCTCAAGGTAAGAGTGGCGTTCACCTTTACAAATATGTCTCCTTTCATCACTTAAATTAAATTAACTTTCTGTATACGGAGAAAATAAATTGAAGCTCCATTGATAACTGTCTTTTTCTGCATTTTGAGGGGTTTCTCTAGTCTGTTGTTACCAGACAGAATGACACACCACAGCATGTAATTTTTTTCTGCTTAACTTATTTGTCTAGCAGCACTGTACATTTTCAGCAGCTACATGACTATGCTGTATTGTGTCTTTTTGTGTCCATGAGTTGGATCTTTCCAAAGCTCAGAAGTCTGATTCAAAGAGACTATTAAAATGCACAGACAGCAGAAATGGCAACCTGCAAGATCTTCTGTGGTTCGCGATGAATTTGAGCCATGACTTCTGACTCCTAGTACTTTGTGTGGGTGGTCATTTTACAAGTTATCTGCAGTGATATTACTAATGCACTGATACTTTTATTTGAAGTCCAAGCCTATCAGTTAGAATGAAATCATTCTGAAGAACAAACGCATTTTACAAGGACAGGGAAAACTTACTTTCAAATGAAATTTGCCTCATGAAATCCACAGCTCTGGCAAGTGTCTCCGATTGGCTGACCTATCCATCATCAGCAGTTTCTGCAGCGGGTTGAGGAAAACTATCAACAAAACACCTCATTCCCATGAGCATCAAAACATTCCAGCTGCCAAAAATAGCCTCATTTTTATGACTGTATAACCTGCCAGAGTCTAAGTATGACTACTAGCCACAACACTGGAGAAAACAACTGCTTGGATTTTGTGAGGAGCGGAGTACTCGCAGTTCCCCATGATGTAATAGTCCTAATAAGAAAATCAGGCCCAATATGTCCTGCGGTTGTCTAAGAAGAGCTACTCCAACTGAGGTCTCAACATCTGCATGTATATTAACGATAAGGGTACTATTTCACTAAATACAAAACCACCAAAACTGCTTGCATCAGTCTACACATGGTAGAGTTTTTCTAAAAAAGAAAATAATCCTCTCATTACAAATAAAATCAGGCCCTCGTTCAAGGTTGCAAAAGATGATGTTTTCACCCTGTTTCATTGAATGTTTTTTACCAGAAATAGCTGGGGAAAACGGGATATTTCCAATAAACTTTCATTACCAAATGAGCATCTCTCTTCTGCAAAGAATTTCCAAGCAAGCAGGGACATCTTTCAGCTTGTCATCTTTGCAAAATGATTACAAAATCCCAAACCCTCCTTGAAACCTACTCATAAACCTTTCTTTTTGTTCTGTAGCCCTTTGAATGAAAGCAGCCTTACTTGCATTCCCCTCACTCTATGTGATGTTGACTGAATCAAACCTGGAGTAAGAGTGCCAAATTATGGTGCTAAACCACCTGGGAAGAGCTCCAGCTAATGTCCCTGATGGATGTTCTTTCAAGTTCCCACTCTGTATGGGGCAGCATTATGCATCATTCTGTCCAACCCACTTTATACTTGATTACCTGAAACCTGTTTCCATAAAACTGAAATATGATGCACTGCACTGTATTGAATGGGCTGGATGCACACTTACGAGTACGCTTGAGAGAATGAAATGGGCAGACACTGCCCAGAATATAGTGCTCTGTACTACCATAATGGAGAAAACAGATCAGTGTCATAGACAACTCTGAGGCATTTCTGTCTTTGAGAGAAATTAATTTCATGGGGATTGACTGATCTGTCTGTCTCTGTACCTATCCATACTTCTGTCTCCATTAATCTATTTCCCAAGAGCTATGCAGAATTTTGCCAGATGTGTTGTGCAGATTGGAATCAATGCTTTTATCAGAAAATTTTTGTACAAGAAGCACTTTAACAGTATACCATGAAGGACCCACCTACAAGAAAGGAAAAGGTACTTCTGTTAACAAATCCATTAATCACAGCTGGTATTTTACTCTTTTGTTTTGAATTAATGAGCAAGCTTAAAATTTACCTCAATTTCCTTCTGCCTGGGAAGTTGCATAATTTTATTATTCTGAAGATTAGGTTCCTACTATTATTACAATTATTGGATTCACGGTTGTACTATTCCATTCCCAATGTTTAATATTGGTGGAAAACGAGCAGTAAATATACCAATGACTCCTGCCCTTACAAAAAGAATTTCTGTCCTGACAAGCTACAGCCTAATTAAAAATGAAAGTGAAATTAAATATACACCTAATTACAAAAGTGCAAAGCCAGTTTCCTTCAGAGAAAGAAAGAGCACGCATTCATCTCTCCAAGTGGCACCCAGCATATATGGCATAAGATCTGAGCAACCTGAGCATCACCTGAGATGCCAGGCTACAAAAAGTCAATGTTTTTTCAGATAGTGGTGAATGTTTTCTGTGGAGTGGAAAAGTCAAAGGAATCCCCACTGCCTGCGAAGCTGCCTGGGTCTAGTACTGACTGCAAGACATCTGTCACTTTATCACTGCTGATCTGATATAACTTTCCTTCACTCAAGTGCAGCTGGAGTCCCTTATGCCTTCTTGAGAAGAAACTTGTAATGCTAAATATAGTAAATTTTTAATAGCTAGAAAAAGAACACTCTATTGTGTTTTGACTCTCTTCAACATATCAATGAAGAATTTAGTGTTAAGGGAATGTTAAAGTATGGGTTGCAACATATTCATACTTTACGGAGAAAATAGCAGATATGAAGAGAAATTAATTAAACAATGTCACACAACAAATCTGTGTCAAAGTTAGGTTTAGAATTTATATTCCCTGATGCAGTAATTCTGTACTTGAACCTCCTGACAGTTATTTATAGCAACTGTTTGCATATACTTTTTGCATATGCAAACCAGGTTTCAAGCTTGCATTGCATGCCTGTGATGGCGTTCTTGGGGCTCAGCTGTTTGGACACTGATTGACCTTACGTCACAGCTCCACATATACATTGTCTGTACAGCATCTGCTGCTACATGATCTCATTCTCTCAAAGGACAGTCAGGTGATATACATAACTACACACTGTCAGGAAATGTCAACATGCATTTGAATTTTTTACTTTTAAAGCAAAAAAAAAAAAACCCCAATTAATTTTTTCCACCTTAAAAGCAAAAGCAATGGGAAAAAGGACAGTTAAAATCCTCTGTTGAACTAGGTAACTGCCTGCTCTTGCTGTTAGTTCAAAAAAAGCTATAAGAAAGCACAGAAGAAAACCTAAGGTAAACACACTGGCCAAGGGCTATAGTGTTAGCCAGCGGCCATGTGAAATTGCATGGGTATCCAGTGTCTCTTAATCCCAGAAAAACACATTTTAAAGTAAGGACACATTTCTTTCTCTGGCTTCATAAGGAAAGTGTCAGCTCATTCCTCTCCTTTCCAATGAGTGTGATCTGATCTTTGTATATAGATCTGTCATAAACTTCACTTGTGATCTTTCTAGTCTTTGTCTCCCCTGCAAAATGGAGATCACACGTCCTACTTCACGGGAGCTTTGTGCAAGTACAGAATTAGAGAAGAAAAAAAAAAAAGAAAACAAAATGTGCATCATGGGCCTCACATTTCTGAGAAGGGGCTAAAGTGATCTAAACTATTCTTACATTCTCCCAGACTTAAACTGTTGGAGAGTCATTGTTGTCATAACTCAAGCAAACAGGGAATTCCTATGTAGGTTGTACAACTCCCTTTGCACTGTGCTGTTGTTTCCAGCAGCTCTCACAACTGTGAGAGACAGTGTCCTGCCTCCTGTATGCTGGTACCTGACCCTTTCCAGGGGTAGTGTACCTGCTTGGAAGGAGGGGTGTCCCATGGAAATTGGACAGTTCTATATGCACCAGAAGAATCCTCACCCATGCTGGTTTGGAGGTTTTTACAGCATTACCAAGCATTACTCATAACAAAAATGACAATCTCACAGCTTTGGTAACAAATCTGGTCTCATTGGAATCAATTCCCAAACCTATTTTTATTCCTATCTTTTGAAAAAGAAAGATAGAGCTAAGTTAAAGGTGGGGAAATACCACATACACAGCCACATACAAGTCATACTCCTCCTCCCTCCCATATAACATACAGTCTTGGCCAAAGTGTTTTTTTACAAATAGAATAATTTAGTCTTAATAGGACCTACCAATGAGTAGAACTGACTCCTCCATGCAGAAAGCAAGCATTTTGCCAGCACAGATGAATTCTTTCTAATGCGTTTGGTGATGCAGCTATATTAGTTCAAGACTAGACTGTCAACTTAAATTAGGGGCCAGAGCACTGGAAATGAAAAAGATACTGGCACATACTGCACAGTCTGGCAGAAACATGTGACATGTGAGCCAGGATGAACAGTACATGAAAGATTCAAAAATAAAAATCTTCATCCTTAATGGTTACATAGGGACATGTTTTCACTGGGTTAATCTGCATGACACCCATTAAAATAAACAGAAGTTTCAAGCTTAAATCTTCTGTCCCCCTTTCCTCATCGTAGCATATACAGAGCATGAAATAGCATATTTTCCCCTTAAGATGTATGGTTAACAAAATGAGAGGTTATTTCTTTTGGTCTGTTGTGCACCACCCGACTCACCTTCTTAACATCATACAAGCAATAAAAACCAAATAGAGGCCTTATTTTCTCAGTTTTGGAGGGGTTTACTCCTGTACTTTGTCTGTTAATAATGGAATGTGGAGAGGAATATAACTGAGCATCCCATTTAGTATCTCATGTTGTTGTTGCTGCATTTCTCTCCCTTTTTCAATAATTGTCATAAAACAGCTGGGGTTAGGGAGATGCAGGCTGGGGGCACAAAGTGTGTGGGTGTGGGTGTGGGTGTGGGTGTGCGTGGGTGTGGGTGTGTGTGTGCGGGTGTGTGTGTGGGTGTGTGGGTGTGTGGGTGAGTGGTGGGGGGGTATTTCTGTCTTTATCCTGCTTTCCACAGTTTATACCTAGACAGGCTTCTGGCATGTACCAGCAGAATGAATAAATATCTGTCTGGATCTATTTGTCACCTGTGAGGCTGCATTTTGATGGAGGAAGGTCCAGAAGCATGCACAGTGCGTGTGAGAGGGTACAAAGGCAGAGCACAAAGACAATTTTTGCTCTTTCTGTTGCTAACTGCTTTCTTGTTCCAAGCAAGAAAGAGTTATAAAATACCCTTCATTCCTGATGCTCATAGAAGTTAGAAACATTGGATTTCTTTTTTGTTTTGTTTTATCAATCAAATTGAAGCAAATTATTTTCGGGTCTATATCATTGAGATATAATGTTTGAACACAATTTTTGCCTCTATATTTTCTTTTCCACACCTTTAATCTGTAGCTCCCCTTTTATTAGTTGACATTGTCCAGTCACCTGAATGTTTACCTAAGTACTTTTTAACTTCACTAGTATAGGATGTCTTGTTGTCTAAAGTGATCACCATATCATGACCCCAGTGAGTTTCTGGCTATTTGCATACTTTCCACAGATAACATATTCCTGAGGAGCTGATTCACTCTCCATTGATAAAAGGGTTAACGTTTTGCCCAATAAGTGTTCCTGAAGCTGCTGAGATAGGGTATGCTTCTGCCTCTGAGAACAATGTGATACTTGTTGCCATTTTTCTTCAAATCTTCCATCTGAAGAAACTCAACTAACAGAGCTGCAAGCCCTTTTGGTTTTGTTCCCAATGATGTGTCTTCAAGTGACATTTTCTACATGTTGTACAGCATATAAATAATTATGCATAAAGCCAGAAAGAACACTGAAGTGTTATATTTTCATTATGCATTTTTCTTCATTTCCAGACACACTTAAAATCTGTTACACCACATGCTGAGTTTCTTGAGTATTTTGCCTGGGCAGCTTTCAAAACTTCATATATGCCTGTAAATGTGCTAGGAGTCAAATGTAAGATCTGACTTAGACACATTCGACTTGTCTCAGAATAAATGGGTTCCCACAGCTAAATAATGATATTCTGTAAAATAAGATTAGCCATTCAGTATTATGACTGTGATGATGAGAGGTCAGCAGCACACTCAAGCACACATCAAGACAGGGAAACCTACCGAGTCAATTCAGGAGCTGCAAGGAAGCAGAGTTAAAAACTGAAGGAGTGGCAAATTATTATATTCACATTAAAGACATGACAAGGCACTAAACATTTCCCTCACAATTTGTTCTAGAAGATTATTAAACTGCTTTAATAAGAATGTGCTTTATGAATTCCGTTAGTAATACTTACTGTGAAAGTTCATGTACATGTAATATAGGCTTCTTAATGACATAGTGGATCTGGGAATTGTTCCCACTAGGCCAAAATTCAGATTATCCAGTCATATGTCTCCACCTTGGGCTTATGTTACATGATTGAGCAGACATCATAATTTCATTACTACCAAAACAGAGAGGTCCATCCCCCCATCCCACTCCAACTGCATATTCCTTTCCTGACTGTACTAGTCACCTCTTTCCTCCTGCATCCGTGCTTGCTCTCATTTCCTCCTGTGATGAATCAGTTTAATTCACCTCCTAATAAAAAATAAAACTGGAATAAAAACTGAAGTGCTTTGCTAGGCTAATGAATTAGATCTGTTCTGTGAAGGTCTGATGAATGTCAAAGTGGGCAGGAGTGAGAACAGGAAGATAAAAACACCCTCCTCCTCCTCACCAAATTGATAGATATGTTCAGTTGGTTTTTTGACATCACAACATCCAACACCAGGTGCTTCACCTAAGAATGGCTTGAAGTGTTTCAGAGAATGACAGTTAGATCCCTGGGTCCTTTACACAGCTGATACAGGTAGATGCAGCACATGTACACAGTCAGAATGTGATCTGGACCAGACTCCTTCTGACTTGTGCAGTATTGGCATAAGTGTTTTCTGTCTAACATAGCAACACAACTCAGCTTCTCTGCATTCAAACTGCAGAGGCAATTAAGAAATCCAATGCAGACAGTTAGAACGTAATTTGTATGTGTGTGGTAAATCCTGTTTGTTGGGCCGATTCTGGAAATTCCAGGTACTTCACCAAACTGGTAAGTGAGTTCTGAAGGTAGGTGACTACGTAATGGGGAAAAGACAGATATGGAGGGCTAGAAAAAGTTATCCCAAACAGCAGAAGGAAAAGACTGTAGAAAGGAGTTTAAGAATTGTGATTCAGTCCGTTCTGTTGTTTTTTAATGATTGTGAGGATCTCACAATTTAGTGTCATCAGTGTTTTTTGTACAGATATATGGCTATATATGTCTACACCGTGTGTTGGCTAATTTTCAGCTACCTGCCAACAGTAACTCATGTAAAACCCTTAAGAGACTGTGGATATTGTTTAGCTGTTCATATAACAGTTTTCATAGAGATAACTGAATATTTTTCTAAGGCTGAAAGCGAAATTCCATGTTACTTACTTCAGTGGCAGTGTACGTTTAAGCAATTTCCGCTTTCAGCCCTCCCTTCCTGTCTCTACACCACATCCATTCTGCCAGCACAGCTGTTTGTGCATCCTGTGGTGAAAATGGGAACCATCCGAGAAATCCTGGGGTGGCAGAGAGGAATCAAAATCAAAAGGAAGCTTATAACAATGTGTGAATTAAGATGTATGAGAGACTGACCTTGCACTGGGACATCTACAAGGTATATGGAGGCCTTGTTAAGCTGACCCTAGAGAATCTGAGGTCTAGGGAAGATTTGACAGTTTCTTGCAAAATTTCAAAACCTTTCTCAAGAACTCTCTTATTTCTCTAATTTGAAAGCTCGTTTATTGTCTAGTCACCTTACTTTTAGCCATTTGCTCCTTGTAAGACTCCTTATGGAATAATCTTAAACTTATTTGAAAATAAATCTTCTTGAGGCATTCACACAGATCCTTAAGTGCCATCTGTTCCATCCCTCTTTTGCTCTTCTCTCAAGAAACCTGTGGAATTGTAGGTTGATATATGTTTATCTATATGTATAGGTGTAGGTAATGTGAACATATATGGCTTACAACATTTTTGCAAGCCACTGATTTTCTATGTCAGGTAAGCAGTTTGTCATTTATATTTTTGCTGCTTATGGGACAGCATGAGAGCATTCATGGCATCTTAATTAAATACAACATCCACGTTATTAAACACTTTTTTATTCAAAATATTTTATATTTGAACAGAGCTGGATGCTCAGTTTCTGCAAAGACCCACAAACATTAATGTCTCACCTATCTGATTGGGCAGCTCCTCCAGAGTGCCTCGGTTTCTCCTTTTTTGAGAACAAGGAGTTCTGTCACACTGAAGTCCAACATCACATGTTGCCCATTTATAGATCTATAATTTTTGAACATTTCACTGTCCAGATACATTGCATATGGGAGGCTGGGTATCTGGTTTCCATTCTAAGCACCAGGCAGTAAAATGCATATCATTTAGGTGCTTTGAGTTTTTGGCTAATTTCAAGTCTATGAGTAATGGCTGGGACTATTCATAATCCTTGACACTAGGATAATGCTCAGGAGGTTTACTACAATGTTAAATCACAGTAACACAGTGGTCTCCAACTCAGAGCTTTTAGTCACAACTCTCATTTTTATTCACTTCATATCCTCATACATTGAGTTTTCTGTGCTTTTAAGTAATTATTTTTCTCCTTAAACCTTAAATTCATGGCACAACTTACCTGTTATTTTACCCTGATAGTTTTATCTTCAAATTAGACAGCTAAAATAAAATCATTTTGGGAGGCTGCATTTCTTTAACATCTCTCCCCTGACCATCCCAAAATGCTTTATGAAAAATAACCAAGCTTTTCAGTATGTCAAAAGCACTTGAGTACTTAAAGGGAAATTTCTTCTGACAGAGCCCAAGTCTTTCCTCCCAGTGCAGCATTCTCTTGTCCTGATTCACTCCTTCTCTCTCCATCTGCTCCTATGCTAACAAAACTTCAACCACCTTTGTTTCATACCTCTCTTTAACAGCTGTATCTAACTGGAGACTATTTCTTCTAAAGGCTTGATTACACCATACACCACATAGCCATTAAAACCTGTTTTATTTCTGAAGTCCTTTTTTTCCCATCCCTCTTTATCTTTCCGGTCACCTACTACCTATTCAATTTACACTTTGTCATTCATTGAGTGAGACTTATTTCTGCAGTATCTTTTTTCTTCTTCCTTCTGTTAATGAACTCCTTCCAGTTCCACCCCCTTTCACCCCTCTCTTTACATTTTTCTTAATTCCTTATTCTTTGGATTGTAAACCTGGCTCTTCCTTTTTGATTAAATAAAAAATCCAAAAATCAACTAGACTTGCTTTGAAGCAAATTTCTTTTTTCTTTCCATACTATTTTTTGTTCTGTTTGTTAATCAGTTCTACTTCTTTCAGTTAAAAGAGTATCTCTTATCCTTGAACTTCTAGTGATGGAAAACACATTCTTCTTTTTCCACCTGTTGAGTTTGGATGGGACATGGGACATCCAGAAGGCATCTCAAAAGCAGAAAAATATATGGGACTGAATAAAAAGGGAGAATGTCTGTATCTGTTTTTTTTCAGTGAATAAATTCTTTATCTTAACGCCATAATTTAAAGACTACAGCATGGGAGCTTGCATTGCCGTTCTGTGCACTTTGCTGAAAATCAACAACAAAGACATGTACTGATGCTGGTTTGAGACAAGAGTGTCTTAGTTAATATTTTCACCCATTTAGTACTAAATAATGATGAATACAGTAGAGATGAAAGACATGGTTGTTCTGTCAGACTGAGCAAGCAATGTTTTACACTCTTTTTACCAAAAGAGTTAAACAGCTGCCCAGGGTATGTTTTAGTGGCCGCACTGCTTTCAAAACCCCACCAGATATCACAATAGTTGCTTTCTTCAGAAGGAAAAGTTGCAGGCCTGAGCCACTCCTTTAGCTGCTGTCCCTTCACGGTGCCCTCCTCTGCACTCATCTGCCTCATCACAACTTCCAGCATTTACTGACCATGGCAGTGAGAAGTCTTAAATATTATTACTAGTGTTAGTAGTAACATTATAGGTTGAGATTCTCTTATGCCACTAATTAATTTGCTAATTTCAGAAATAACAAATAATAGGATACTTGAAAAAAAGACATTAGAAAATTACTGATTTAAAAACATTGAATCAAGAAGCTACTTGCTCTCGAGACCCAAAAGTGTGCTATGTGGCACTGGGATACTGACAGTGTGTTGTTGCATTAAAGATTTGTTGTGGCTTTCTTGGGTATAAAAAGTCAAATATCTACGAAAGCAGCTGAAGGTACAGAAGATTAGTAAAGTCCTGACTTTTAGCAAGACCATGATCATTCTGAAGAGTTCTGTGTTTTGGTAGAGAATAAAAATACTGTATTCTCCCTTAAAGAGTCCTACCATGCCACTTTAGCAACACGTGAAGTTTGAGCACCACCCAGTGGCAAAGAAAGTAGATCACATCTTTTATTTTTTATTTCCTCCTCTTTTTCCTCAAACCACAGAATCTAACTAGGCATTTAAATGTTTATATTAAATTTCTTGCATTATTGAAAACTGGCATAACTACATTTCTGCTAATTTCTCAAAGATGTAGCAGGAAGAAGCTTTTTATGTAGTACACTGTATCTCAGCTGAACAGTGCATGAACAGTGCATGTTAGTTAGTCTTTTATGGTGGTCAGTTCAGTATTTTCAGAGTATCTAAAAACTTTTTGCAAACACATCCTTCTCTTCTCAGCCAGTGCTATCACAAACATAACTGATTCCTTCCCAGTGTGACAAGATCACTACTCCTCTTATGCCAGCACAAGAATTCATTGGCTAACTTGTATGTGCTGCTCCCTGAGAACAGGGTTATGATTGTTCAACTTTTTTCATTCTTTCTGGAGTTTTGTTTTGGTTTTCTCAGTTCTCTTTCTTCTCTGCATGATACTCTGTAAGGTATCAATAAAATTTTGATACATTAGAAAAGGCTAACAATAGGCAACAAGACTGTATGATCTCTGCCATGCAATTCACTAAATATGAGAACGTCTGTTGAAGAGCATGGAGGGAATGAGATGGCCTTTGTTTGTACCATACTGATGCTGACTGATTCTGCTATTTTTCTTTGGGGAAATCAGATTTCACAAAGCATATTGGTTTCAGAAACCTTAGATCTCCTGCAATAAATTATATTGGAAATGTATTTTCACTTTCCACATGGATGATTTTGTTCTTAGGCTATATCAGATTGTGTAGGACATAAATAGGATTTTCTCTAATTTTAAGCATGACTGCCTTTTGCAATGATCTTTAAAAAAAAAAAAAAAAGGCAAATTAATTGTGGTTACAACTGACACGACACACAGACTTTCTGGCTTTTAAGTAGATAAGTATCTGAAACCTCTCCTGCCCTCTACTCTTCTTTTACTTCTTTTTATCCGTAAGGAGAAGTAGCAACTTGTTCCCAGTATGAAAGCAATGTGAATTTCCTTGATTTTAACAACAATTGCACGTACAATGTCATACTTTGCTTCAGCAGTTCTTTCAGTAATATCCAAGGACTTGGATGTTACACTTTATAGTAATTATTTTGAACGTTTTTAAACCTCCATATCTAGTTGTTTTTTTGTACCAGTCCTGCTTCTTCAGTCAGGACTGACAGCACCTTCATTTTTAGATCATCAGACTAAACGAGTTTAAAATAATTTCTGCACTTCAGGCTGTTCAATCACAGTTGAGATCAAACTATGAATCCAACATTCGGCAGTAGACAGGACATACATTCTGGGCTTTCTCAAGCCTGAAAAATTTCATGAAGCTGAGGGGAGACAAGCTAATTGGAGCTATGAGGAAGCAATTGATTGAGAAGTAGTGGTTTAAATGAGTGGAAAATCTAAGTGCTCATTAGAAGTGTTCAAGGAGACAGTCAAAAGGGCAGAAAGAAGACATATATTCCCCAGCAGAATAATCTTCAGCAATCTGCTTAAGTAGCATTAGTCCCCTTTGTGATGTTTTAAACAGAAGCAGTTATTGCACTTTGATAGTAAGATCTTGCTCACATTCTTTTTAATAGATACTGCGTAGCAGCCGACATTTGGCCATCGCTTTGCATTTAAAACTGGGGTCTATATAGCTAAAAACACGTGTCACTACAGGCAAGAAATCTATAACAACAGACTTCTGCACTCTGTGAACTGGGCATGGAGGTGATGAGTGACAACTACCCTGAGCAGTCACTTACCTTAGAAGCCTGATGTGATATGATGGTAGAAATCTGCTGCTGCTTTTTTTTTTGTACACGCGTCCTCTGTGTCTCTAATGCTGATCCATTATACACATAGTAATTAATATTGTCAGTTGACCAGTTGTGAACGCACAACATGTTTAAATTATGCCATGTCTCCTCCCACATGTTCTCATACATGCATTTTAGAGGACTACTTAAACTCTATTTTATGCGCACAACTTCTAACAAATGTAAGGTAAGCCTGGTAATTAAATATAGCTTTTTCTCAATTAATGCTACTAGTCCAACTTTCTGATGATTGCAAATAACTTCAAAAGCTCCCAGGTTAGAAATGGAAAATTATCTGGCATTATCCTCACAAAGACAGAAAAGCTATCCCTAAGGAATCTTTATTAGGTTGCTAAGATGCTTTGATTTGTTTAAGATTTTGCTCTTTTTCATTTGTTTGGTGTAACTTTTCCACGCTGACATGCTCAAAGCTGTACTCTTGAAGCACACAGCTACAGTATGTGTTAGAACACTGCTGTTTCCCATGTGGACAAGCAGAAGGCGCTTATATTTTGCGCCACCAGCAACCCAAATCAGCCTTCACAATTTTTCTTCCCACGTCAAAGGGCAAGAGGTGGGCAATGAATGATAGAGAATAGTTGGAGCTATGCGAGAGATCCAGTTCAGTTTTTGGCCTCTCAAACAGGGTTAAACTGGAGTGATGGAAAGTAAGATAGGATTTACCTCAGATGAACTAATTTGATTCTTTGATGCTGGGACAACACAACTAGGTTCTCCCCTTTGCTTATTACAGGTAGCAAAGTCAGACTCTACACCTAACTATAAGGCTCTTCAAGGCACGGATTAAATAATGTTTTAGCTTCCAGATTATCATGCCGGTTTATAGTGCTACATCAACTACTGAATTCACAGTAGAAGTCCTTGACCAATAGCTTATTAAGAGAACTGATTCAGCATTTTGTTGTTTTCAGGTTCTTGTAGTATCTCCATTCAGCTGGCAAATGTTATTCTTTCAGATAGTCCAGCTGAGGGAAAAGCCATGTGTCTTATAAGTGTATTAGGAAATTACAGATAAATACCTTGTCAATCTCTTTATTCATAGGGTAAAATGTAATGCCATACAGTTCTTAACAATTACTGATTGAAAAAAATTATTTGCATAAAACAGAAGCAAAACTGAAGGAGACTAATTAAAAAAGCCATCTTGCTTCAACTTCTGAAACGATTACATACAGAATAATATACATATTTACATTACAAGTATATTATATAAATATAATGTATATGTAATCTTGTAACCACAATAAATATCAAGAAGGTCTTTTTTAGGCACACAGCATAGAAAAAAATGCAGAATCTGCACAATCCTTAAGATTCTTGGAGTGACTCACTCTTACATTATTTTCACACTGAAAAAGCAAATATTTTACACAAAATATACAGCCACAGTTTATGCAGTCCCCAATGAAGAGGGAATCTTTCCTTATCTTCCTGTAAGTCTACTCCTTGATTTTCTAATACTATTGCTCTATACAGCTATTACATAAGAAAATAGTTTGCAGGATTGTTTTTTACTCAGCTAACAGCCTAAGTAATTATCAGTGCTAACAAAATAAGTACAGCATATCTACATAAGGTATATACAAGTGTTTGCACAAACACAGGTTTGATGAACTACTTCTGAGCTCACTTTTAATACTGGGGAGTTAACCTGAAAGCAGAAACAAAAGATTTTCAGTGATATTACCTCAGAAATATTTTATAATTTGAGTGAGACCTGGGCTTCAGAGATAGAAAGCTTTAAATTTACAAATTAATCATAAAATCCAATTCTTGGCTATTCTGAGAGACATAGGCTACCTCTGATTTTGAATGTGTTCCCTTCAGTGCAACTGAAAGCCCAGAGAATTAATCCAAAGGGAGTTTTCTCAACCTGCACATACAGTCATGACATTTTAAAGACTGTCACTACGGAGCACCTGAGATCGCACCCTAGTTTGTGAAGCTGACCACTTCCCTTGGGAGAGCCATGATCAGTGACAGAGAAGAGAAATACAAACAAACACTTTTTTTCTGCAGTTACAAATCAGACTCCGGCATATCAGGCATATCTGCCATCAGGTACCCAATACCATAACGTCCATTCGGAGCAGTATCCGGAGTTGGTGATCCAGTCTGTTTCCGATATATATTTTTGCCAAAATTTGGAGACGGCACTTCACTTGGACTCTTCCCATGAATCAGACTTGTATTATCTCCCTCCAGATTAATAGGTTCCTTTATCATCCGGCCTCTTTTGTAGGATACAGATGCCAAACTACCAGAGCTGTCATCGATAAGGTTGCAACGGCGCACCATGTAGACTACTGGGACCGGCAGTACGGCCAATACTATTAGCGATATACAGACAATCATTCCCCATGTTGGATAGCTGTGGAACTCTTCCGTAGCCTGAGCAACCCAAGAGACAAACTATTAATACATCTTTACTTAAAAAAGAGCAAACCTGCAATCTTCACCAAGGCCTAAAGTTTTCAAAGGCATATTCATCTCTTTGTCACCTTGCACCCACAATGTGGGCACCACTACAGATCTCAAATTTGAACAATCATGGAGACGTAGGATTGTCATCTTTCTGCCAGTGAGCAGAACCAAAACACTGTCCCATAGTTTCTGAGATGCTCAGAGCACTCTAGCAGAGCCCAAATCAAGATTTCCACATTAGGCCTTCTGCTACATTTGTCGGTAGTTGTTCCCTGATCCTTTAAAGGATGTTCAGAACAGACAAGTGTGCAGTGGTATCTATAACTATGCCTGCAAAATATGTCCTTGTTCTTTAAGTCTAGAGAGGGACTGTCTTAGATCGCCCTGTGGAAC
>NW_010133066.1:0-54348 GCF_000699245.1 Pterocles gutturalis | reverse complement strand
GGGGAAACCACCGGGGTTTAACACGGGAGAACTGACAATAACCCGGTAATGTCAAGTAAAAGTTAAACCTCCCCCTTCCTCCCCTCCCCCTCCCCTCTCCACATCCCGGGCAAGCGCAATACAGCAAAGCAAAACAAGAGATTTCAGACCTGTGCAAGGTGCTGGTGGTGAGAAGAGATGAGCATTTACCCGATTGTTGCTTTTATTTTATTTTCCCTTCGCCTCCCCCCTCCCTCGCCCCCCCAGCACCACCAGCTATTGCAAATGCGGGCTCCTCGTCTCCTCTCCGCGGTCTGGGTGTATGTGTGTGCCTGGAGCTCCCTCTCGCTCAGGCTGCCAGCGCCACGCAGCACTGCACAAGGAGAACTGGAGTAAGGAGAAAAAACGAGCAAATCCAGGATGGAAATCTAAATCAGCACCAACGACCGGCTCTCTGATTTTATCAACACAAATACAAGAAGAGAAGGGGAAAAAAAAAAAATAAATCGTGTGTAAACTGCTAAATCAGTCGTGACTGCAGTGCACACAAAGTTATTTTATTCCTGGTGCTGGCTTCCTTCTCAGATTGAAGTTAGACATGGTAGGGAAAAATGCAACCTCATTAAGAGTGTCTTATACCAAAAGAAGAATCTCCTTAGTGGCGCCGGAGCCAAGGCAACTCTTCAGCTATTCCCCTTTTCATTTTGAAGAGATGAATGGTGAGCGTAGACCTGATTGTTCTTAAATCAAGATACCATCAGGTGACCAGTCTGCACTTCTAAATATAACACCACATTGTCCTGAGGAGCGGCTGCTTTGAAAGTTAACTGGAAACATCTAGTGAGAGCCTGCAGTGTCAAGATATGTATCTGCTCTATACCTGGTCTGTCTGATGCTTGTACTGACCTCTCCAATTGCAACTACCTGCTCCGCTGAGATACTGGGCCACATCCTCAGGAGCTGGTCTATTCTATACCAGAAGAGAACCTGTCCCAGGGTATTTCAGGAAGCGGGTGACTATCAGGTATTACATGATGCTCTTTTGTTCCTCGACTTAGGTTCCCTTATTCCCCAACAGGATTGTTTCTGTGGGAACCTGAGCAGATCTTATTGCAACAATATATTTGGACAAAGAGCAAGGGCTAGGCTTGCAATAGATTAAAAGAAAAGTCTTTGTCACACACCAAAGCTGTATTTTAAAAATACACATCTCTAAAGATCCTTTAGTGTTATTCTCAAAGCATGTCAAGTACTTGCAGACCCTTCTGTCTTCTCAGATTGGTGCAAATAAGGAGCATTTCTATTGAAACTACCAGCATCAATGTTTAAAATTAAGGTCAATAAGACAATCAAGCCCTGAATAGTAAATATCATAATCAAATACAACCATTTCTTTATAATAATTTAAATTTAGTCTACATTTTGAGGTGGAAGGATTTAAACATTCTGGATACTCAGTTTTAGCCTCGTTAGCAAAAACCAGTACTGACTGCAGACAAGCACTTTCGGGGGCATCTGTTTGCATAGCCACGAAGACAGGTACAAAGGTGGACTTTGCTGTAGAATTGCCCAGAGCAAAGCAATGAGCCTACGTAGATGAACCCACCTCCCTGTCAGTTCACCTGTGCAGTCACCACCTCGCTCCACACACAACAAAGCACACAAGGAACAGAATTCTGTGCTCAAGAGCTTTTCCAGTTTGAGTCAAAGTACTTCCAGTATCACAGGTTGGAAAATGTCAAGATAAAGGTGAAAATAAAAAAATTTCGTTCATTCAGGCGCTGCAGCACACACTTACAAAATTACTGATAACTGACATAGAAACCTTCCCATGATGGGTAATATTAAACAATGATGTTAGAAAATAACAATTTCCAATGTACCATCTCCAGATCTGTAAAGTAAAATTCAAAGCAAAACCAAATAATCTAAAAATAGAGGAAAGCTAACCCAAATACAAACATTTCACCATGTGTTCTGAAGCTTACTGTAGCTGGACATTGGCAGAGAATCAAGGAAAACTAATTCCAGAGGTGGGGGCACTTGACTCGGAAAGCTCTACTCCTAATCCTAGAGAATTTAACCCCCAAAACCAATATAAACTTCTTAGATGGTTGGAGTGAACATGATCATGCACAAGAAGAGAAGGGCAGGCCCTAGACTATATGAAAGTCGGCAGAAAGATTTGTACTTGGCTGCTGAATTTAAAATTTCTCTTTCTTTCTTCTGTGTTTATTTCTTTTTCCCATCTTTCCTTTTTGTGCTGCAAGAGATTTAGCATACTATTGCAAAACTATGTTATTACAAATAATTCATCACAACAGTGTGCTCCCATTTGTTCTCTGCACAAACCAGGTTTTTGCCCAGCTGCTGGTAGTCAATATATTTTAAGAGAATCCTAAGGAGAACAGATTTTGTCAAGTTAAGGTAAAGGTCTGAATAATCATTGCAAATTTCAGTGAAAGAAATAATGGTCTTCAGGCCAAACATACTTTGAGATACAAACAGGAACTACAAATGTACGAGCACTAATAAAATGGACAGGAAAACGAAATCTGAACCAGCAGGCTGAGGAGATAAGAAATATGACCTCCTTCCCATCTCCTAAGTGGTCCTTCTGACAAGTATCAGGTTCCTCAGGTCCAGGCAGAAGCATGTGTGCTTCTACCCTGATTTGTTTTTTGATAAGCACTGAGAGAAGCGTACAGACCGTAATAATGCAACAAACGACCACAGAGCTGAACAGTTGATCAGTATTGTGTAAAGTTTCGGTACCTCCAGCTAGCTTGGTACATACTCAAACTCAAATCATAAATCTACAGGATAGTATTTGGAGCTGAGGTGGAAGAATGGCGAGCCACAATCCTGTGTCACATGGCAACTGTCCTGGAAGACAACACGTTGAGAAGCAGGAACCAGGGAGTCTCACTGGAGGGCAAGTCAATCCACACCAGGAAGGTTGTGTTTGTAAGAAAATGACATTGTGTTGAATGCTTTCCAGATGTGCCAGCAGATTGAAAAAAAATTATTATGGATCCTTTACTCGTGTTCACTGAGGCAACACAGCATATAATTTAGATTCTATATGGTATAATAAAATAAAGTACATTACTGAATACGGACTGTCTGTTACCATACACAAATACATTAACAATTCCTGAGTCCGGATCTATTGTTCATTTTTCAAGAGAAACAGCATTAAAATATTGCTGGTGAAATCAATACTACAGCTCATTAACACATGCTCCATGCTCCTGCATATTTTGCATGTGTGGGTTGTGCTGTAAAACAGGTGTAGGTGACTAGATTCCAGAGACACTGACGTTATAAAATGCAAAAGGAAAACCTTTCAAGACCAACCGCATTCTTGGTTAAAATTAGGGAGTAGTGAGACTATGAATTTAATTATCAGAACAATTTGATGGAAAGGGTCAAAAATTGCTTCTTGTAGAAAACAATGTAATTTTTGCATTCTTATTCTTGATTATGATCAGATGATAGCACAACATACTGTGCAAGCCACATGGCAGGGGAATCTTCTGTAGTCCTAATTAATATGGCTAGAAATGTTGGGAAGACATATACAAATTAAATTATTTACCTAAGATCATAAAGCAGTTCAGTGGCCGATTAAACAGAACATTTATGCCCTTTCCATGATCTCTTCTTTCGGTCATTTCTTTCATTTAGCAATTTGTCGCTTTTTCTTATGGATATTTTAAAAATAACTGTTCAGAAACTAACTAAATCATTGACTGATGTTTACTTACACAACAATTCTTGTTCAAAGATATTTTCAGGCTTTCTCAAGCACATTTACATGCACGTTAATAGGGATAAACTGAAGATGTTGCATGTCAAATGTACAAAAATGGCTATTACAAGTTAGCAGGTTATATGCAATCTTCATAAAAACAACAGCTATCATTGTATGAGAGACGTAGCATTCGGCTTTCTGCTGCCTCACATGTCTGTTGGTTCAGGATTCACCTACCCGCTGCATTCAACATTTGAATAATTTTGACCTTTTACCACCCTGAGACAATTCAAATCAAAGGTTTCCTGCAGTCAACGCAAGCTCCTTGGGGCCTCACTCAACACTCTATCTGTCAACTTGCATTCTAGGCTATTTCATTTCTTGCTTGAGAGTTGCAAACAGCGTTGCTTTCTCATGACGACTCTGACCTTATCGACAATTCCCCCTGTACTATACATTTCAAAGTGGCTGACACAGATGTTCATGGCATAGTTTTCCCACCCATCGATCTCTGCCTCTAAGGTGCTTTACTGCAAGTATGCAAACATTCAGTAACGTCGGAGCTTCTGTAACTTTCAAGATCTATCTATGCAGGTATTTTGTGTCTCAGAAAGTCTGTAACTGTATACACTTAATAAATGCTATGCTAAAATTACGTTGCATGGGGATATAAAGATGTGCTGTGGATATTCCTAGAGAGTAAAAGCTGAAAATACTAGTTGGATTCCACCATTCTCTACACAGTCCGATGTGAAAATGGATACACTACAAGACACATTTTCAAAAGTGTCTTGTCTTCCACCCACAATTTTGACAATATCAATACTCCCCTGCATTCTAACATTTTTGCTCAAAAGTACTGAAACCATGATGAACAGCTGCACAACTCAAGCCTTGAGTGACATTGTTTGAGCCTTGTAAAGACTTCTCTCCATTCCTCTTTTTGAACAAAAGATCCTGTAACCCTTGGGAGGTCTCCTGAGCTCCTACAGCGCCTTTTCTAAAAAGCCATCAAAATAGAATTGATAGGCTTCCTGACTTCTAAGTATGAACATAGCTCCTTGTAGTTTATGTTCTACGTAACTGACAAACAGAACTATTCTGGCCATAGCCAGAGCTTCATCCTTCCTTTCCCAAGATATTGCAAAGAGACCAGTGGCCATGCAGTCCCTATACTCACTTTCCAAAGCAGTGTCATGACGTGAGCACGCATCTGTTCTGCAGGGTGTATGGCAGGCTTTATTCCCCTCAAAACTCCTGTGTGAGGTGGAAGAAAAAGCAGCTATTTCTGCTGACTTTTCTGAGAGTTGGCCTGGGCTCATAGTTAGCCAAGACATCACTGGGCGGGACAGAAGGCCTAACTTCAGACTCAAAAGATACACAGCTCCGAAGCAGATGGGCGGGCAGTGCAGCCACAGAGACATTTGCTTCACACAATCTGAAAACATCTGTATTTCACTGGGTGATGCTGCAGTCTTCTCAGTTCCTGTGGTAAGTCTGGATCTGTGCCAAACTGGAAAATTTGACCTAGTTTTCGGTTTTTTGGAAAGGAAAACGTCCACTGAGTTCACTTAACTTAGAAAATGGGGAAAAAAGTAATTTGTCATAATAATCGTTTGTTAGAAACAAATAAACAAAAGGGAGATGCAGTAAAACAAGGGAAAACAAAATGTTCTATATTATTTCTTAATGTATGCCAAATCTTCATTGCCAGAGATTAAACTTTCAGGAGCAGCCAAAAGCATGAGAATGCTCTTACAACATCTCTGGTGGCAGCCAAGGGTCGATGTACAAGGACTGGTCCACTGAAGTTCAGAGTCCCACTAACAGAGAGACAGAGACAAAAAGAATATGCGTGGGTTTAGCCCTCGGGCATTTCTGCTTCACCAGCTGACCTGAAGCCCACATACTGCACACAGCTCTGCTGTGTAAAGTGCAGAGGCTTGTGTTGGAACTGGTGCAGGTCTTAAGAGCACTAACTCCTGACTGATCTTTTACACTATGGAGTGTTCCTATGTCCCTTTACTTCTGATATGCCCAGTGGGATCCTAGAGAAACATCCTCAGAGCTGGAACATGCCATAGGGTATGGAGAATGCCTAGAACAGTTAAGGGTTTAACTCCACTTACCCCTTTCTTCCTTTTTTTTTGGTTTTTTTTTTTTTCTCCCAATCTCTTCTCACTGCTTCTGTCTCTTGTAGTAGAGAGAAGCATAAGGGCTCAATGTGTTAGTATCATCTTCTTTTTCTGTAGCAAACCACATACATACATATGCAAATATAGTTCTGAGCTGGGGTGATGGGTTTTGTTTAAAACTGTCAAAACTGAAGTCTGGGGAATTTTCTTCATCGTGAAAACAGATGAGTAATCCATTCAGTAGTATCTGTGTAAACAATATGCACAAAACCACTTGCTTAAAGTGTTTCTGCTTTTAATTTTTAAATTAACGCATACTGCTCAATTTGACTACTTCTTGCAACTTCTAACTCTCTGTCCCTGCTGAGATATGCCCCATTCTTTCTTTGTTCCTTCTGCAGATTGGAAATACATTTAAATTCACCAAATTTCTTAGAGTAAAAAAAAAGTGTGTTAAGTACAAATGAAAGAAACGAAGTACATTTAAGCATAAATAAGGTGAAACTATTCATTACATCTTCTTAAAACTAAAAATTGATAACAAGTATTTATATCATCAAGAATTCAACTGCTGGAACTTGAGTTTAGAGTTTTACAGTTTTGTCTGCTATATTCAGGTCGTAATTCACAACTGGCTGAATCCACTGAGTCAGAGAGTATGTATTTAAACAGTATAGTCTTCACCCTTTTAATTAACCTTCAGAAAAAGAGTGTGACTGTGCTGCCTTTGCCTAGGAAAAACCTGCTTTGGGGTCAACACTACAACTGCAAGGTGGAATTTGGACTGAACTTTGAAGGAGAAACACAAAATCCTGAACTTTCCCTTTTCACAGTAATTTCCAGTTCCATAAATAATTTCAGTTGTGCGTACTTTGGAGCTAACAATGTCTCCTTAATTGTAAAGGCCACAATTTCACTATTTCTGCTTTTGCAGGATGCTATAGGAAAAAAAAAAAAAAAAAAAAAGAGTAAAAATTTTAAAGAAACATTTGCTGAGTGGGATATCATATATTTTCTGAAAGCAACATAAGAAATTTATTTTTGTTTAATTTTTCTACCCACAACTGTAGAGTTAAAAATAGACATTTGAATAACTGAGTATGAAGCAAATTAATGATGAGACATGAAAAAACTATAAGATGCAAAAACCTAGGAAACTGATGAAAGTGAAAAACCCTGCAAATGCTTTTCTGACTTTGAATGGCAAACTCAAGAGAGATGAAAGATGAATGCATCAAAAAGAACATCCTTTTGTTCTGCAAAAGAATAGATTATTGTCTACTTGTATTTCTTGGACACCATCACTGGTACTGCACTCATAAAAAACAATGGAAGACACATCCCTGCCCCAAGGAGCGTACAATCGAAGAGCAATGAAAAGATGTCCAGTAATTTCATAATGAGTAGGATTAGACCCAAAATTAGGCAAATGTACTTGAATAGAAATGCCTGCCAGCATATTAGGAATAGTTCAGCAAAAGACAACAGTCAGCCTAACCATTCAGATAGACGTTTGGATGACAGATTAAAAATAAATAGACACGGTAATGGATATAAATAAAATAAACTGAAGATGCAAGGAAATGTTTTGATGAAAAAGCTGATGTTCTCAGGTCAAATATGCTGTCAACAGGGTATGACACTTAAGGTCTCAAAAAGCACTCAGGGCTAAACTTCAACTTTGTGCATGCAAATCACTGGTGTATGTGGTTGTTTATCAGTCACTTGTACAAGTAAATGATAGAATTTACATCTGTAAAGCCCATTTGTGCTTAGTTTGTATTCAGTTAGCACATGCAGCTGAGGTTTCTATGCATATCTGTATATTTTATCATTTGCTTGCAGAAAAAGTGGTGCTCAAAATTGTACCTGAAAAAACAGATGTCATATTTCAAAAATCTGGTTCTGAGTAGTACTCAGAAAAGGGAAGAAACCCCAAAAAATTGTTGCAGATACAGTCTAATCTATTTCCAGCAATGACACCAAAATAAGATAACACAATTTAAGATCAAACAACCAAGATGCCAGGCATCATGTAGATGTTGGAGTCTTGTTTCTTTTCTTGTGCCCTTTAATTTCATATAAACTCCAGGAAAACTCTCAGATGGAGAAAATAGTTGAAGTCAGAGTCCAATAGCGGTCTGAGATATTACATTTATACTTCTTCATCAGCCACTTAATCTACTCTCAACCTCCAAAAGGTAGTTTCCTTTGATCTGCCTCTACCTACCTCGACTCAGATTTGGTTCCCAGGGTTTAAGCTCTGGCCCTCTGGGAACACTGTGCCAGCATGTGAAACCTGAGTCCTCACATCATTCTATGGACATGTAAAAGTAGTCAGGATTCAAGCCCTCAGCAGTTATAGCTCTTAAATTACCTTGTGTTCTCATGAAAGTCAGTTCCCAGCTGAACATAAGATAAATGGCACTCCACCAAAGCAGAATCTAGTATACTTAAAAACTGAATTCAAGTTTGAGAGCTAGAGGGTATGTCCGTGAAGACAGAGCCTATGTGAACTAGATCTAGCGAATGGTTTCTAGGTTAATGCAAGAGTAGAACTAAGCAACAGCAAGAAGCATGCTGTTTCTCGTGGCATTATCATACTGGTGTCTCATAATAACAAAACAATTTTGCAGAAAAAAAGTATTTTGTGTGCCTTCCGTGAAATCAATTTACATTTCTATTACTTTCTAATGAGAAACATTACAGTTTGCATACTTGACTATATTTATACAGATTTTATAACCAGTTTTGCTAACCCTACAATAACTACTCTGGAATAATTATTTCTGTGTTTACTATATTAGGCACTCCTTTATTTTCTAAAGCAAATTAGAAGAACATTGGGAATTGGTATCCTAGATAAAACCAACAGGCCTCTTGCTCCAGTACCCTGACAGTGCCCAGTGCCAAATGCTCTTCAAAAGAAAATAAATAGGCAAAAGTATTAGATAAGTATGCAATCACTAGTCTTACTAGACATTTCATCTTAATTCCCACCACACTGTCATTAATTTATGCCAAAAATAACATATTTTATCTACAGCGTAAGAATAATTTCTTACTCTTAACTCCTGTAACCACTGATGTTCTCTTTACCCTTATAAAGGTCTAATACTCTAAGAATTTTATAAGACTTTATAAAAAAAAAAATAAGGTACAGCAAAGCAAATGCAAATCAATAGTCATTACTTTTTCAAATAACATGGCTAATGACTCAGTGCTGTTTAGATATGCATTTTGATTTCTACAGCTGCATCTTTCAGTGCTGTGCTATCAGTCAGACTAAAGTTCTGAACAATCTGGTGATTCTACAGCCCTGTGACATCTAATAGCTGATTTATTTTTTTACCTGTCATAACAACATAACAATCTATTGAAGGAGAAAATTCAAGCTCTTATTTAAGATTTCCCTCCTACTAAAGAAACCTGTGTTCTGGCACATGATTCAGAGGGATGGGAGGGTTAAATAGGTACAAGCAGACAATACTGCCTTTCTGTCATTCTTAGCTTCAAGAAAGCCAAGTAGAGAACTTTCTTATTCTCTGTTTAGGAAATACTTACTGTGTTTCAAGTATATCTGCGGTGTACACAAAGACAAAGAGGACAAGAAAATATTAAAGCTAATCTCTATGTTTCATTTAAAAAATCCACTCAGGTGACCCTGTGTATTTGTGCATTTAAACATGTGGGTATATATCAGTATATAAAGCACAAACATAGACAAAGCATATATTTCCATATTATACAGACACACCTACACCCCCACGTGAAAAGGAATAGAGGGTAGATGGTAAACTAAAACATCTCTGCTTCTTAGCTCAGTCTCATTTGCCATGTTTCAGGATGAACTAGAAGAGCATTTATGAGGAACAAACACAATGGCATTGGGAAAAAGTAATATTCTCAAGGAAAAAAAAAAGCATGTTTATCAATGGAAATTGGAAAATTCCATTGAAACACAAAGGAGAACTGAAAGCAGTCTCCAGGGGAAAAAAACAGAATAAAATCTTGACTGCTGAAGCAATTCTAAAATGTTGGAAAAAGCTATTAGTCTGAGCAGAAACTCGCTAATTAGTGTAGCTGATTATGGACAGGTATTAAAAGAATAGCAGCCTGATTCAGAGAGGCAAGACTAAGTTTAATTTAAATGGATGCAACAGACTGGCTGAAGAACAAGTTTATGAATCATGAGCAGCAGACGAGAGATGTAAATTGAAAGGAAGCACGACCATATAGGCCATACCTGCCCTCAGGTGGAAATTCAGAAAATCTGGAAAGGTACTGATTTCACAAAAAATATTAAAAGATACTGTTGTATTGGAAGATCTCATTTGGCCAGTTCTGGGTAACACGTTGAGTGTGTATTACTTGTCATAGTACAAAGAATTCTTTATTTCCTGAGCTGAAATTTCACAGCTCAAGTCTTCAAGTGAATCCATGAAAGAGTGCTGATTTAGTCCTGGTGTATATTTTTAGAGTTGTGGGCAAAAAATTTCTCTGGAGTAATTTCTTTTTAAAAAATGAAAACTTAATTTTTTTGGCACAGCAACCAAGTTATCTGTACTAGTTAAAATACAGTTCCTTGTTCTCTCACTAATGCTTGAGTGAAGAGATTTTGTCTTCAGAAAGCAACTGAAAGGAATTTGACATAAAGACAAAGTTAAAAAAGGACAGCCCTTACAACTGATGGTGGTGGTTTAATGTTCTTCTTCAGAATGAATTTTACATCAATAAACATTTTCTCTACATTGAAAAATAGAGATTTCAAATCAGGACAGTTGGAAGAGGAGAGAAGTTTTTAAAATTTCTCTTGAAATCCATCATTTGGATAAAACAGTTTCCTCTTAAGGTTCAGGTGCTCATTGGTAATCAAATTTTGGGTTTACTTCTCCTTGTTCAACATCTCTAATAACCAAGATGCACTCAACACTGTTTATTATCTTGAAAACTTTTCAATTGTCTGATAGCTCTAGGTTTTAGGAAAAAATGTCCAACCTAACTGTAAAAGATAATGAACCTGTTCAATTAAGTACAATTAAACTCTAAAGGAAATGCACCTATATTACACTTAAGCTGCCTTACAATTAAACCATCTTTAAAAAATCCCCACAGTGATATTTCACTATTTTTGTGGAGTCTGAGGAAAGTTGTACCTAAAATGATATCCAAAGGGATTAAGGTGCATTTAAGTTTTATAGACATAAGACAGTCAAAGGAAAACCTTTTAGAAGCTTTATTGGAAGGCTTCAGAAAGAGGTAAATATGACCTAGCTTCACAGACTTCCAGCTACCAGAGGATGACATAGCCTATTTGTAAACAGTTATTCATTAGATGTCCAAGAGATGAAGATTGCTAGGGTTCTATGAGTAAGTAATCTGATTTCTCTTAGTCATGGCAATGACTCAATTTACCTAAGCTAGAGTGAAGTTTCTGTACGTTCCACCTATCTTGAAATAGATTTATCACTTGGGTGTTTGTTTTTTTCTTAATTCTAAGCAACATGATAATCTGTGGGGAGCATTTACCATGACAAAGTGTCACATACTTGGCAGAACTGTAGTCAAAATACTCTCTTCTATTTTGTTACAAAACTTCTTTTGTAATTTTATGTAGAAGTAAATAGCAGTGTTGTTTAGAATGACAGCAAACAAGAAATGGTAAAGAGTAAAAAAACAGAAGGTTGCATAACAGCCCAGTTAGTGATACTGTACAAAGGTGAAGGAAAGTCCTGAATGCTTACCAACACAGAGTTTGTAAATACTGAGCACCACTTGGTGTGTGGGAATGGGTTGATTCCAGTCTCCAGAGCTCTAGTAAATTGGGCAGCATAGCTGAATGACCAGAGAGAAATTTACTAAATTTCTCTCCTTAGTCCTTGCAAATTTCTCATCCCTAAACATTTTCCAGGCAGCTGCATTTTGAGCTTACCAATATATCCCTGTCTTTTAAGCTCTATGAGCTTGAATGTGTCTCAGATATTCTCTTTCCTGGGATATTCTGATTCTGAGTTTGCCTCCTCACAGACACGTGATGACAGAAACACAAAGCATGTAGACTCTAAGAGTATTCTAAGGATATCTAAGGATTCATATCGGGTTTCAGTTAAAAACTTGCCGTTATGAATTTTCAATGAAGTAAGTATATGCTATGCATAAAAGCCTAAAGAACAATAAGAATATATTTAGAAATTCTGTGCATCTACCTAGCTTTTAAAAAGCAAAAATTATAAACAGAAGTTAAATCACATTCACGTACTCTCAGCTGGTTTGAGTTTTTAGGCGTAGCACAGACCTCTGACATGCAATCTAGAAAAGTATTTGAGTAGTGAAAACCTGTCACTCTGCTGTGAATCAGCCACACAAGGCAGGTGAGACATGCATTTCATCTGGCCTACAGAATTATTACCTGGCAGGAGCAAAAGACTATTTCTAGGAGGCTGGCAAATGTATATACCGATCTGTCATTTTCCAAACATAAATACTCCACCTGCGCTATTTCCAGTACATCCATATTACAGTCATAGATTCCCTGCTGGCCTTCCCAGCCAAAAAAGCCCTTTCTGAGATCCAAACTGCACCCACTCCTCTCTATTATTTTTACATTTTAACTCCACTTTTCTGTCTTCACATCTTTTGGCTAATCATTTCAGTCATTCTCTCTTCTCCTGGGCGTCGCCGTTGTCCCCATCCTTGTAACCGTGAGATCCAGCTCCTAATGCTCCGCTTAGGCAGATTTCCTTTTATTGCTGTGGTATCAGCAGGGGTTCTTTGACACTAAAAGAGAGATAATCTCCTGCTACAAGCTCTGTTTTCCAAACCACAATACTTGTCAAAGAGAGGAAGAATTGCTTTTTCTTTCCCCCAGCAGGTTGGTTACAAATGCAAACCAAATGTAGGCAGATTTTCACAGGACAGCTCATGCCAAATTTTAGGCCACTGCTCCAGAACGTGAAGATAATACAGTTTCCTTGGTAATTGTAAACATTTTTCGTAGGGGTAAAAGTACTTTCCTATGAAACCTATTGTGAGGCATCGATGTGCTCTGCTTGCTTAAGCCTTCCAAAAAAAGTAAAGACTGCATGCATTTCAGCCAGAGGCAGGCACCTGCCACAGAAAACTTCGAGTATTTAAAATTTAGCAAAATTGTATTCTATCTTAAGACTCTTAATAATGGGAAAAGACAATGTCTTAAACATAGGGATTTCTTATTCTGTCAGTTATATGTGTTTACTTTAGATTTTGACTGTACCAGTATTTCCCCTGAAACCCGGCACTGTGGGGATCAAGTTACTTCCCCTCAAAGGGAATGAGAGTCATTTTGCAGACAATCTCAAAACCAGAATTTGACTAGAGTTGGCTTCTTTGTTCCTTAAGAGCATGGGAGATACTCCAATAAGGCTAAACTGTGAACTGAACAAAGCTTGTTTTAGTGATTTTTGTGTATGCATTTCCAAGGTATTTGAAAAAATATCCACGTGATTTCTCCAGTGGCAGTGGTACCAGATGTGTTTCCCAGGGTGAGATTAAGCAGATTGCCTTGGGTTTGCTCCACAGGGGACAGGTCAACTACCTTTATTGCATGCCATCAGCAATGTGCCACTGAGGCATTTCCAAAAGATTAAATACTTCTCAGGATTAAGAGGGCTAGTTAAATGGAAAATTTCCTTTTTTGTTTTTGCTGCATGTAATACTGTTTAGGGGGCTATAGAGGGGATTATGGAATCTTAAATCACCAACAGTATCATTTGCTGAAATCTTTTTGTTCTTTTTGCTCATATGTATGAAAGTATGTGCATTTACAAATTCTATATGCATGCAAATATCTATTAAAATAAATACATAATAGTATGATTTTTAGCTTCCCTAGACAATTGCTGCATTTCTCAAGTCACTGGGCCTGTTAAGCTTTGCTTTGTAGTGGGGGTGGCAGTTGGTGTAATTATTAAAGAAAAGAGACTTTCAAAGATTCAAAGGATTGCTTATCAGCAAGTACTTTATGTGACTACATAATACTTCCCTGCTCTTTAATAAATGAGGTTCCTTAAAAATTCCTTTTACAATCAAGAAAAATGAAATTTTAAAAGTATATTGATAATTGTAAACTCTATTTCTTTTTAATTATTTCTCAGTCTCACATAGTCACTTTTTCAGTTTGTGTTATCTAACTGAATAATACAAGATTCACATATTTTGGAATTTACTCTTTTTGATTGAAATGCTGTTGAGTACATGATAGAGTATCTCAGTCAATCAAATAATTATTTAAGCAAATATCAAAGTTTCACATGACACTTTCATATTTTTAATATTAAACTATTTTTGGTGGAAACAGTTGTAACCTTCTGTCCTTGTGTTTTCTCATCACACAAATGAAGGCTGGCACAAGGTACATCATTTCACAACATGACAGGTCAGTCTTGAGGCTGCAGGACTCTGGATGGAAAATCTTATTTTTGGCAGAAGCCCCCCCTTTATCTTTCCAACTATTTTACTCCTGAATCTGACCCTGTCTTTAAAATGGGAGTCATGCAGTGAAGCACAAAAGCTCAGATGGCATAGATCTATTTTGAAACGTTTACTCCCCATACAGCTCCTCTAGAACTTTTCTACTTAAGAAAATCAGTCTCAGATCAGGGCCCCATAGTGCTAGGAGCTGTACCAAAAAGGAGAACAAAGATGACTCCTACTCCAAAGAACAAATATAAAAAAGAAGACTAGGGGGGGATGTAATAATGCTAGCAGATTTTAATAGGCAGGTAGGCATTAAGATAAGCATTAGTAGGCATTAATGCTTTATAGGAAGATAAATTTTTACATTAGAGACCATGCTGTATAAATTAAAGCTTTTAATCTATGTAGGACAAAACGAAATGTCTAAGAAAGTGTCAACAGAAATAGTCAGAGACTGTACTTTCCACTTTTGCCAGAATTAATCTCGGAGTAACTGAATTAGTCTAAGGTTTGACTTAGTCTAGCTGGAGAAAAGGCTGACAAAAATAGGTACATCCACTTGACAACATTTATACTAACACTGCTTCAGGTTAGGGCTTAGACAATAAAACAGGGCCCTGCACTGAGAGAACATTCCACTGGCACTGATTTCATGTTCATACTCAGCTTCCCAGCTGCAGATACATTAAGATCCTTGCTTCTTTGCACCTTAGTGTTTAGAACTTGGATAAGGCTTTTCCCTAACAGCTGGCCAACTGTTAACATTTTTCTACTCTTGCAGAACTTTTTTTTTTTTTTGATTGCTGTCTGCCAAGCTTATCAATAGTGCACTGCACATGTATTTCTTTTACAAAATATTTATATTGCACTGTTTTTAAAATTATTTGTTCTGTCTCGTGTTCTGTTTTCAACAATTTTTTTAAGACTCAGTCCTTTGAAATATTTTGTTTCTTTGGGGCAGGAACATTAAGCTCTTCCTGATGCTCAGCTCAAGTGTGGAAATCAACATGACCTATCACACACACTAAATTTTGGATATTGAAATGTCAAGTGCAATTCTGAGGAAGGTATGAAGGACAGACAGTGCCTAAGGAGACAGTCTGAACCACCATTTCCTAAGATATCTCCAGCCAGAAAGGATGAATGCAATCATGGCATAAAATAAAGCTGTTCAAACCTGGCAGCGCCCTTGGAAGATGAGAGCTTTGCAGATTTTCTATATTTGGGTAAATGTGCACCACAAAATAATATGCAACTGTAGAATATTCTAGGGACAATGGCAATGGAGATTTCCAGTACATTCAGCATGCCTTGGCATGCAGGGTACCCATCCAAGGTCTCTTAAGAATTAGCACATACTCACATCCTAGCATTGTCTTCTCATTTTGTATTACTGATGTTAAACTGTACAGGTACTCTTTCATATGCCAATTTCCATTTTATTGTATAGTATATCTTTTGTTAGAGAATGCTTATTAAGTTCTCTTCAGTTATCTGTTAGACATGTTATATAGGCTTCACCTCTGGTTTTCTGGAATGCATGTTTAAAGCCCGTTTTTTAAGGCCCATAGTTGTCCCAGGCCCACACTATTTGGATATGAATGATACGTTTATTGTGAACTTTAAGTGAGATAGATTTGGGGCATGCTGCAGACTGAAGACTTAGATCAAGCCCTAGCAAGCTGCAGTATGCGTCTAGCTGAATTCTGCATTGGCCAAGCATCAGCTGCCTTGCAGTGACATAACATGGCCAATGATAAGTCAGCTATGTGAATCTTCCTAGGAGTGTCCCAGTGTTGTAAAATACAAAGGCAGATGGATTTGTAGGTTGATTGAGTCCCAGAAGCCATTCTAAGCCTGTAGGGTATGCTACAGGTGTCTTATATTTGACCATGCAAAGCACTGAGACACATCAAGGGGCACAGCAGCTTTAGTGAGCTCCGTGTCCAGCCCCTAAGGTGCAATGTAGACATAATCATATTCATGAACATATGTCTAGTTCTTTTACTCTTTTCCACAAGCCAACCCTTCCAGTATCAAAAAGTTTTTTTCATTTCAGCTCTTCCTTGCAGAGAACAGAAAGCTCCGAGATGCTTATAGCTAATAATGAGACCAAGTACGGACATTATTATTATTACAGTGTTCCACCTCCTCTCTCATTCTCCACCATTGCACCAACAACTCTTGTTCAGTCTTGACTTGAGCAGAGCACTGCAGTTTCTTTCTAGCTCCTCCAGTGCTGGAGAGAAACTGCAGTGCTATGCAGCACCTGAAAATATGAGTGTGAAAAATATGCCTTGCAGCTCTTAGGTTGGCAGCATGCCCCACCATAAGACCTGGTCTGCAGGGAATGACCTGAAACAAAGAAAATGGGATGCAGCCTCCCCCTCTGCCATTAACAGCTGTACTGCATCTACCTCTGGCCTCAAAGATACCGTGAGGGATTATAATTTCTCTGGTTATAGCAAAGCAGCTCATATCGTGCATTAACTTTGCGCATGATAAAAATGCTGCATTGTGGTGATACATCCTCTTTTGCAACCAGCTCACAAAATTGGCGAGGTAGACTTGAGAGAACAAGATGCACTGTCCTGAAAGATGATGCAGGTTATTTATGTGCTCTGCAGATCAGAGAGCTGAGGAAGGGAGTTTCCCTCCCAAATCAAATTGCTTGTTTTCTTCCATGTACCAGTTCACATTCATATACAATTTCTAGTTCAGTTATTGTCCCTGTAGCTGCTTTAGTTTTACTACTTTCCACATTTCTAATACTGAACTTTTTTCATACTATCTTTCTCTATATAATTAGCTTTGAATTTTCTAAGCAAATCTTTCCTTGTTTTACTTTTTTTCCTTCCTGTATTTGTAATCTCCTTTTGCTCTTCTGTATTATCTGTTTTCACTAATATTTGCAACACCTCCTAGTTTAGCATCGTCTGTGAAACCTGCTATCTTCTTAACACCCCCCTTTTCAGATCATTAATAATGGTGTTAAATAAGACACATTTAAGAGACTGTGCAGCTTCCTTTCTTGCATTTTCAATTACTATTTGCAGCATGCAACCTGAAGAAATCTGTTTCCCTAAAGATCGATCTGAATAATTGGTGGCACAGCTTGCCTGGGGACCATACTGTGTCCTGAGGAACTGGCACCGCTCTGATCTTCCATCAACAAGGACCACTACTACATCATTCTCAAAAAGTTCACAAACTCAAGCTTTACTAAATGTAAACAGAAGAGAAACAGATTGTAGATGTAGCTAGAGACTTCACAAATCCACAGTGCTGAAGAAAGTGTGCCCTTTCCAGCCACAATCAATTAACTCCAACCTAGACCACTTCCACACATGCTGAGATACTGCTATGCAGGCTGCTTTTGTTCAGAACCAAGGGCCCGCTGAAACAAGATGATGTGCTGGGTATCTTCCTGCAAGGTACCCACAAAGGGTGCTACACCCCTACTGCTCATAATGCCTTGGCTGTCAATCACCTGCTACTAGTACCCAAATAGTGAAAAACTTAAAGGTGACTTCTCTCCAATATCCATTACTATCTTTGGTCCAAATGTTCAGGTGTAATCAAGATACCAAAGAACGGGGGAATTGCCTGTTACATCTTTCTCATCTCTGCATTTCTTTTGGCAAAAATTTAAATAAGTTAGTTAAGCTATTTATTCACTTACTTGAATGGTGAAAGATTTACTGCTCTGTTGAGGCCTGTGTGTGACAGGTAACTCAGAGTAGCATTTAACCTAACTAATCAGCTTTTCCTGTCTCTATTACTACTAACCACTTGCAAAAAAAGACTGAAGATTTATTTTTTCATACATGTGAAATGTTATATTAATATGCATGTTTAATAAGGTACGTAATGCATGTATTTTGTTTTGTAAACTTTCAAGCATTCTATAAAGTTTAGTTACATTTTTCGGTATTTCTAATCATAATGCAAACAAAACTCTGCTAGCTCAAATAATTTTTAATATTTTTTTTTTAACTATCACCAATTTGACTGTTAAGCTTAGGTAAAGTGAAATGGATCCTAGTATAACTGCCTGAGCTATAGATTGATTTTCACAAAAGGCATATCATACTTTCCTATGGCACTTTTAAAATATCTCTCATAATTTCATTTATCACAAATCTCTCACCATTTTCATTTAGATCTGTGCTAGCAATTACTAGAGGTCAAGTTTGAACTGGATACAATTGATTGCACTACCCGTTCTATTCAGAGTTAGCCATGGCTTCAAAAATAACATGAAGCAAGCATAAACAGGAACTGTCATCAGAAGAAGGAATCACTTGCAGCCATTATTCCTGCCCTTGCTCTGTTCCCTCTCTTATGTCATCAGAGGTATTTATGTGGCTACATGGTGAACTAAGATCAGCAAAGTAACCTGGCAAATCACTAACTCTTTGCTGAAAGGGATATGGGATTAATTTTGACTGAGATTGGTTTTCTGATCTAATTTACTAAACACCTACACAAATACTTGAGCTGCATCAAGTGACAATGACAAAGACAGCACTAAAGTGAGAAGGACTGGACTGCAGCAATATCAGTTTGATGCTTTGAAGCTGCAATATTAGAAGACAGTGTGGTTAAAATCAAACGGTACCTAAAACACATCGGTGGTCCTATCATAGCGAACTGTGATGAAAAGGCAATCATGAGAGACTTCCTGGAAAACACCAATCTAGGCAGCATAATTACTAGAATGGGGTAACTATTAGCTACTTATTTTTCCCTTAAGTGCTTCATATTTCCTGCTAAGAATTCTTCCCTATTCTGTGAAGAAGCTATTTATTAAAACCTTGTTTATTTTGGCTTACTCACTTTAAAACCTTCTCAGAATTTTGGCCGTACTTCATGGCTACTTTATTTTTCCTACTAGTTTCTCATGAGAGATTTTATCAAAAATCCTGAAAAATCAAAGTAAATTACTTCCTCAAGATGCCCTTCATACACTGTAGTGTTGACTAAAAGAATTTATCAGGTCAAGAATGCATGATTTACTCTTGTAGCAACCAGGCTGGTTTGATCTTATCAGCATATATTTATCTGAGCATTTCATTATTTTGTCCTTAATTATACTCTGTCAGTTTTTCTAATACTGAAGGTTGCCAGACTATGATACCTGCAGCCATACTCGAATCCTTTTAAAAGATGGGAACAGTGCTAGACAGTTTTCAAACCTGGGATTTTTTTGCTTTAAAGAATGTATAGATTTTATAGTTTCACATTGTGTGTTACTGTTCTGCTCTTAGAGTTCTTTCGTCTTTCAGTCACAAGCAAAAGAAGTATTTTCAAAGATAACTTATGTTTGCTTGAGGCCATAAAAATAACTATATGACTGGCCTAAATGAGGTGATGTATTACTTAAAATATTTCTTAACATTAATATGTAATTATCTGAAACTAAAAAAAACCTCAGTAATAACTGTTGTCAAACATATAAATGTTTTGATAATAATTTCAGTAATACTTTTATTCTTTAAAAGAATTATTGTTAATTATTGCAAAAATAGCAGAAAATAATTTTTAAAGGATTTTCATTGAAAAAATCGTGTGGGGGTAATGACCATTTATCCTGTAGAATAGCAAAGTGAAAGCTTTCACATTTAATATTAATATTTTATTTCTGCTTCTTTCTTAATTCCGTTTTTATCCACTTTGCTCTGTTTCTCTTTTCCTTCCCTACTCCTGGGGGTGGGAGGAAAGACATGTGCTTTGATCTTTATTATATTTTGTAGGTTTTTCTTTTTAAGTATAGTTTTAGTTGCAGGAGAGTGAAATGAGGATACTTTGGATGTTCTCTAACATATCTAAAAGCTGTAGAGCAGCTAATACTCCTCTGGACAAACATACGATTTTTGAAGTGAAAAAACTCTTAGAGACAACTTGGAGTTTACAAAGCTGAATTTTCTGGTACTGAATTTACACCTAATGTTAAGCAAAAGGTATTATATATGAGGATCAAAGGACAATGAAACCCTATAATTGTTTAATATTGAAAAAATTAATGTACTGAAGGTTATACAGTTGAAATGTAGTTTCTGACTGCTGAAAGATTTGTGTAAATCAGTTCCAAACATATAAAGATCTAGTATTTTGCTACAATTCATTGAGAATTGAAGATGTGTTTAGAATCAGAGATGCTTGTCTGTTTTTATTTTAAGTTATCTAAACAGTCATAGTTCAGTTACCTAAAATATTCTCTGTGAAAAAAATAAATACTTCCATCTTCAACCTTAAACTTGAACATACAGCAAGCTTGGTAGCAATTGCATCACATCATGTAATGCTCAGTTAAAATAATTATTCCTTTGAATAGTTCAAACTACTTCATTAAGAATCAGTGAGTATATGAGAAAGCAGACAATATGTAAGTACTTCAGCAGGGGAGTAGGAATAGCAGTAGCAATACAGGTTGCCTGATTCTTTAATGGCTGAATCCCAAGATCCATTACAAAGTAAATGCAAAGGATCTGGCTTTGAGCAACGTGATCTGGTGAACGATGTCCCTGCCCATGGCAGGGGGCTTGGACTAGAGGATATTTAAATATTCCTTCCAACCCAAATAATTCTATGATTCTATGAAAAAATAAACCTAATAAAGCAACATTTCTTATATTCTGTCATTATTTTAGTACCGCATTAGCATACAAAAAATTATATGCAAAAAACCCTCTCAACATTTACCAACAATCCTGTGAATCCTTATGTAACCCATAAAGGGCCACAATGTTATTCTGTACTGTGCAAAATAATGGATTTTCAAAACGTGGTTAATTTTATCTCATATAACTCTGTGGCTCAGCAGTATTTCTCCCATTACCAGGTTCCAGAGTACTCTTCAAAACTAGAGGTACCATGGTTTTGAAGATGGTACCGAGAAAACGGAGTGAAAAAAGCAGCTGCTTATGTAGCATATGCTGCTGAAGAGAACTGTGGTAGGAGACAGTACTCAGTACATCTTCAGCATCAAAATGTTCTCCCATTAGTGATAATGAGCCAGCAACATGCCCTGGTCGCAAAGGCGGCTAATGGTATCCTGGGCTGCATTAGGCAAAGCACTGCCAGCGAACTGGTGGAAGTGATCCTTCCCCTCTGCTCAGCACTGGTGAGGCAACACCTGGAGTCCTGTGTCCAGTTCTGGAATCCCCAGTACAAGAAAGACAAGGAAAAAACCTAACTTTTTAAAAATTTGAGAGATAAAATAATCAGGAGATTATGTTAACACCATAGCAATATAATCCAAAAGACAAAGATAACAATGAAAATTTTGTAGTTCTTAGAAGGCTTTTCAGGAAACACTAAGAAACCAACTTTTTCACAGGAGATAATGTAAGTAGTAAATAACAGAGTCAGTATTTTATCCCATTTCACTTTTAATATTTGGAGACAGTTTATTTATACTGAGAAACAATGAAGGAACAAAAAAATTTCTTCCTTACTAACATAGGATACAGCACTACCATCATTTTAGTTTATTACAACTCAATGACTGTTACAGTTTTCCTCTGTCACAAATTCAGAATCTTAACATAAACTCTCTAACTAATGTATGAATAGGTAAAGCCAAAAGTTCCAACCCCATGTGCTGGATGATGCCTTGAGTCAAATGTCTTCGGGACAAGTAACTGCAACTATGTGAAAATATACTTATTGCTTTCAACTAAGTCAAATACATGGTATTTGATACCTCAAAAGAGAACTTTTGATTTTGTGCATTTTGGAAAAGATTTATAATAAATTTCAGTTGAAGAAATGCCTTGGGCCAATATGGTTGTCTTCAAAGCACACTGCACTAACAGACAATGCACAAATCTAATGCTTCTCTTAAAGCAAAGATTGTGACTTGTTGCCTTATAAAGAGTGATAATTTCAATCTGATCTCCCCCTGCACGTACATAAAAAACCACCCTGTCAAAAGAAGCAACCAAGCTTTCAGATCATGCAGAATACTCAAACACCGTACAGCCCTCCCCAGTCACTTTTAAAAGTAGATGTACATCTGTAGAAAAAAAAGCACATTAAGTCATTACCCCTTTCTGTGGGGTGGGGAGGGTGGGAAGCACCTATCCCTTTCACACCGTGGTATACTTTGACTCAAAAACAGCCTCTACAACACAGGTGAAACAAATAACCTTCAAAACATGCCCAAGACACTCTACAAGCAGTGCGCGCAAGAATGCTTTTCAATGCTAATAAATGTAGACTCGATAAACGTAGCCTGTGTCTGACCTAAAGAGCAATGATGAGAAAATAAAGACAAGAAACAAGAGAGCTGAGAGAGCTCAAGTATGTCAAAAGCATTTCTCTTACAAGGCCTTCCTATAATAAATAGTATAATGGGAATGAAACAGCCTAGCATAAGATACAACAAACCCTGGGCTTCCCTGGGATGCTGCTCCCAGGAGGAAACAGCAAGAGAAACATACTCCCATGGCCAAAGACAATGCAGACCACTAATGTTTCTAAGGGCTGTGAAAGGAACAGAGCATAACAGAGTCTAAAAGTGTCCAGAGTTACAAGCATAATTTTTCTGAAAAAAAATTAGTTTGCTATTTGAATATTATCCAGAATATTTATTTTTTGACTAAAAGAAGGCATATGGAATAACAAATAATAATAAATACTGTTATTACAGTTATAATGCTGTATTTTAAAATATGCTGCAACAGGCTGACGTCTTCATGAGGTATGGAAATGCCATTTTTCAAAATCAATCAGAGATAACTTGCATTAAAAAGGCAGCCAAATATATGTTCCTACAGATTCCCAACATTTAATAGCAAATTTCCATGGCAAGCAAAATGTTGAAGCACACACACAAAGTGGGGAGCTACTTGGGCATTATCTTTTCCATTTCAAATGTTGTATTTGTGTTAAAATTCCAGTGTCTGCTACTCATTGTTAAGTTTGTAACTACCATTGGAAAAGCAGGTCTGTGTAATCAAAAAAGTTTGCTGTGCAATTGTCATTCTCATTGACTCTTACATTTCATAATTTCCACGTACCACCACATATAGTAAGACTATATAAGTTATCATTATTCTCTACAGTTCTTTAATTTCCTGTTCACAAGACAGAGCTTGTATTGAATCCAATTGAGACTTAGAAAGGAAGATCTCAGGTGTAATATTTGGGCAATGAGGCAAAAGGGAGTAGCTCTGGCTACTTTTCTAAAGGTCTGAGCTTAGAAGTACACCCAAGACCTTCATTAAGAGTATGATGGCTCACTTGAAGGCTTACAGAAAACAAACACACTAGCACTCCAATCTGTGTATCCTGCCTCATCTGAGAAGAGCCACAGAAATGTCAATACAATGTGAAAATGAGTTTCCACATCTGACTGTCCTTGATACACTAGATTAAAAGAAAAAAAAAAAAAGTCTTCCTCAAAAAAGAACACAGACATGATATCAGGATGTAGCCCCTTTGAATTGCAACACTCTGGACTTGATGAATGTCAGAGTGATCAAAGCAATAAATTCTCACTGATCAAATGAGTGACAATAAAATATGACTACTTAACTGGACACATGGACAGAGTAGTAGTTCTGGGTAATATAGAACATAAAAGAACTAAACTGGGCCAGGAGTTGACTTCCTTTTTACAGACGGGTCAAGTAAGTTACTTCAAAATGAGCACCCCTTAACAGACCTGGGTTTTCTGTAAGCCAACAAGAAGAGATTCAAATTCTAGTATTGAGGTCCTCATAGGAGGAATTATTTATCATGCATGTAATGCTTAGAGTTCTCAGCAACATACCTTGGTTTTAGAAATAGTTTTTATTAATTGCAAAGGAATTTTAAAATTTAATTTTATAATGATATACAAATAAAATTCTAAAATGCAAAAATGCCTCCAGTCATCAGTTATCAGCAAAAATATGTATATTTTGCACCTTTTTTCCTTGTATCTTTTCCTTCTCTCTCTACATGACTCACAAGCTGTTTTAAAACAACAGCTCTGCAACATGCCTCAAAATTAGTTACAGATCTTTTAAAATAATTGCTGTTTCAGGCATAACTAAAAAGCAAAATTTAGCTAACATATACCTTATTCTTTTATGCAAAATTATTCCTATTATTTGATCATTTAAAATAGTGGTTTAGAAGAACACTATTTGTAAAAAAAAATTCTTATTTTAACCATAAAAAATGGGTTTCACATTTTCAAAGCATATAGAAAAAAAAAAAACCACACAAATGAAAAAAAGCACACAAAACACCAGCTCTCATTTGTACTGAAGTGAGTACAGATTAACTGTCTTCGCTTTAGGTTAGGACATAACTTATCCCAGAGTTTTCACTTATTTGAAATAAGTGACTAATACAAATACAAGTAATGGTATTTAAATATGAAATTATTGGGTAAATAGTATAAGTGACATTAGTAGAAACATAATTAAAAGCAAATACTTATGACAAACATTTTATTTATCCACACAAATCAAAACACACATCTTCACCTTTTTGGGCAGAACACTCTGGAAGAATGATTACAAAACACCACATGAAAAAGTAAAGTTCCTGAGGTTGAACTCTCTGGAAAGGGCTATGCATTTTTTCTTTAGTTAGCTTTCCCTCATCTTTCTCCCAGATGCAATATTAGGGTAGCTGCGGGAGTTCCACCTGGAGATAACAGGATTCTGGGGTCAAAGGACCATACATGGCCATCTTCCATATTTCCATATATGGGTATAAGACAAGTATAAGAGGAAAATACATTATTCTTTATATATGTAAAGAAAAAAAAAAAAGGGGTTGTTTCATGTTTACCACAAACACATTTTCGTTGTGCCCACTGAAAACAAGATCATTTTAAACTGGTCATACTAAACATGGTTAACATGTTTCTTCACAACTGAAAATTACTTCTGTGGCCAAGGATCACATTGACATACAGGAAATCATTAAGAAGTATTTTACTGTTGTCCAACCATGTATACATGAACTAATTTTATAATATACCTGCAGTGATGGAAGAAGCCAAAGAATTATTGCTGTTAGCTATTTTTAATACAATGTATTCAGCAGATAGTTGTGTTTTCCTTAATGTTAACTAATGCCCCTCCTACTGTGTTTTAAAAGGAAGTGGATCAGCATTTTTTAAACATTTAATTTACAGCAGCTTCTTGCTGTTTATGTGAAAATAAGCTATCAGAATACGGAATAGTTATTGTATGTATGATTTATTTCTTCCTCATTGAGAAAAATTCCTATTTTAGATGAAAACTTACATACCAAGTAACAGGGAGAAATATTTTAAAAATACATGAAATGTCAAAAGTTAGCTTTTTTACATTTATTGCAGCTATTCTTAGGCTGTTTCAGAGCATTAAGAAGACTTGTGAAACTGTCCCTCAAAGCTGTAGCTAAGGAAATACAGTTGTACACAACAACTATATACCATATAACTTACTACTATGAATCACTTCCAATGTCGTTTCCAAGAGTGCTCAGCAAGAAATCTGAAGAGCAAAAGGACAAGGATTTTTGAATTCTGCTTTTATTATTGTCCTGGTTTCAGCCCACCTGGCAATAAGCACCACACAGACACTCGCTCACTCCCCCTGCATGGTGAGACAGGGAGGAGAATTTGGAAGAAAAATGGTACAACCTCACGGGTTGAGACAAGAACAGGGAGGGATCATTCAGCAACTACCTTCACGGGTAAAACAGACTCAACCTGGGGAAAAAATCAATTTAATTTGTTACCAATCAATTCAGAGTAGGATGGGAAATAAAACCAAATCTCAAAACACCTTCCCCCCACCCCTCCCTTCTTCCCAGGCTCAGCTTCACTCCAAACTTCTCTACCTCCTCCTCCACAGCATTGGAGGGGGATGGGGAATGGGAGTTGTGGTCAGTTCATCACACATTGTATCAGCCACTCCTTCCTCCTCACACTCTTCGCCTTCTCCAGCATGTGGTCCCTCCCACAGGAGACAGTCCTCCATGAACTTCTCCAATGTGGGTCCTTCCCATGGGCTGCAGTTCTTCATGAACTGCTCCAACATGGGTGCCTCTGCGGGGTGTGGTCCTGCAGGAACAGACTGCTCCAGCACGGGCTTCCCACGGAGTCACAGCATCCTTTGGGCTCAGCCACCTGCTCCAGCATGGGGTCCCCCCCGGGCTGCAGGTGGATCTCTGCTCCCCCGTTACCCTCCATGGCTGCAGGGGCACAGCTGCCTCACCACAGGCTGCAGGGGAATCTCTGCTCCAGCACCTCCTCCCCCTCCTTTCTTCACTGACCTTGGTGTCTACGTAGTTGTTTCTCTCACATCCTGCTCCTCTCTCTGCTGCAGGTTCCCAGTGGTCTTTTTTTTTCTCTTTAAATACGTTACCACAGAGGCACTACCACTGTTGCTGACTGGCTCGGCCTTGGCCAGAGGTGAGTCTGACTTGGAGCCGGGGAAGCTTCCAGCAGCTTCTCACAGGAGCCACCCTTGTAGCCCCTCCCCCCGCTACCAAAACCCTGCCACACAGGCCCAGTACAATTATCTTAGGATGTTTTGTCTTGTTTTCTTTTGGGGGACCTAACTTCATTTTCTTTTTGTCTGATTGACTGCAACCACCCCCTGTGGATGTGCTTACACAAAATTCTGTACGGTATTTTCAAGGGCTTCTCAAACTGAACCACAGCTAGCCAGTTTGGAATGCCAGACAAGTAAACTGGGAAAGGAAACAAATAGTTGCCATTTAGCCTCTAGTATATCGGTAGTATTACACTACAGGGTTATTTAATTTAGTCTTATTTTCTTACACTTTTACATACTGCAATTCACAGTCACTACATAGGTGTATCTAAAAAGGTTTTTGACCTCAGAAACACATGCCCTCAAACTGATTGTGAAATCTAGTGGTTTTCAGTAATTTTTAGTCTGTTTGAGGATGGAATTTGGTCAAGAAGCTGTTTTAATTTCCTGTTTCTGCCTGTCAAGTGTTTCCCTGGAAAGCATAGGCATATCTAGCAAAAACAAAACTAGCCAAAGAAAATGATACAAGAGACTGAAAAGGTTTACACATGAACAGCTGGACCTCCGCTTGGAATCACTATGACAAAACAACTTGTCAAGACTTCCTCTTGTCAAAATAGGGGGAAAGAAAACCTCTTTCTGATACTGAAATTGCTTCTATGATTATTGTTTATTTCAAAATGCTTTTATAATAACAGTACAGATGAGATTCATGTTTCCTAAGTTTCACTTACTTGACCTTCTACACTTGGAACGCACAGAACTATATCTCTAGCCAAGACAAAAGCAAAGCAAGTCCAGCTTCTCTTCCCTCAACCCTGCCCCTCCTTTTCCACTCCCATCCTTTCCAAATGCTCTTTGGCTTATGTGAAGAGGAGTTTGGCTGGGAACTATAGCATGGCCATTTCAACCTCAATTTTCCAATAGACTTAGATTAAAAACTCTGTAATTTCATTGCACATTGCAATTTCATTGTGGGGTCTTTTCACTCCACACAGTTTGTAAACAACTGATCACCTAAGATGCTGCACAAAACAATCTGTGGCACAGGAATACCACAGAACCTAGCCCTCTGCTATGGAAGATCCAAATCACACAATTTGGTTATATGTCAGATGGGTTCAACTGGTTTTAAGCTGAAGCTAGTCCTACAGAGCTATCTCAACTAAACAAACAATCTGAGACAGAGTAAATGTTATCATCTTTCATTACACAGTGCTTATTAAGACACTAAGGTGGGCCAGCAGACAAGCAAGCCATCCTGTGTTCTGCCACTGCTTCCAGTGCCAAACTGAAAATGTTACTTACACTGAAAGACTAAGGATATGGCTGCTAAAAATCAGGGACTTACTTGCTCTTGTAATTTACATTATTTTGAAATTATTAGAAGTCAAGCGTGATATGGCAATAAGAGATGTCTTGGATTTTGTGGTTTTTTTCTTATACTTTTTATATATACTTATTCTAGTAATAGTAGTACCATTACAGTTGTGATCACCTGAGGTTATTTAAAAAAAAATTAGAAGAAAATATTTTCTTTGGTCAAATGACGCAGTTGGGAGAAAAAAAGCACTAGCATACAAGCCTTTTTCGTGGGCCTGAAGTATACATCTGACTTGCCTGCTAAAATGTTGCTATATCAGAAATAAACTTTTTTGTCTTCCTAGAGAAATTATTAAATATTTCACATGTCTTGTATGCTAGTTGTATATAAGTAATTTCTGATAAGATGACCTTCATAAATAAACAAAAGACTTCTATGTGTTTTACAAACGCACAACAACTGTTTCAACAGAGCATCTTAGCAAACCTTTCTTTTAAAAAAATTTTATCACTTTGTGAAATGTCATTAGAAATCCATAAAACTCACAATTTCAAAAAGCTAAAATATGATCTCTGGACATATAATATCACAAAAGAGTTAGTGACTGGACATCAGCTGTTGAAAAAGACTCTTTCTTTCCACCATTTATCAATTATAGTACTTAGCTTGTTCTGTTGCACTTTATGAACAGGACAATGATTCCACAGTTCCACATTTTGCAAAACAGCTTTTCTGTCTATGAGCAATGAGGCAAAACTCTGTTGCCTAAATATCTCACACACTGATCTAAGTTATATACATCTTTAAGTACTTAATTTCACTGGTAAATTATATATTTCAAGTTATAAATGGTCTATGCTGTTACCCAACAAGAATTGTATCTGCTGTTGTTTTCATTGACGTAGTTTGGACCAAAACTTAAAGCCTGATAAAAATCACAATGAACTCAAGAGAAGCAGCAATAAGTTATTTAGTAAGGTGAGCAGACGTGAAATTGGGAAAAGGAATAATTACTTAAGAGTGTTTCTAACTTCTCAATAAAATAATTTTATATTTACGCTTTAGGGATCCTTACAATTTTTAATTATTACCTTATCTGTGTCTTCTCCTGCAGAATTGTTTGTTATAGGGATCTTGAAACCACAGTGAACTTCTTCCTTTCAACAGCATTGTGAATTTATTACTAAGAAATAGTGCTTATATCCCAGAACAGAGTTGCTATTTGTCCTTACTTGTTTCTCACTGAAATATACTAAAAGCACACTTGTATCCACATGAACCACAGATACGTAATGAATAGCTGAAGAATGCCGAAGTAACTTAGTAAATTTTTCTGCGTGTTAGTCACAATGTTATCAAGTAATGAAGAATTATTAGTATATACAGTTTATTAGGTTACATAGAAATACTTCTGAAAGCCTACTCCAAAAGTTGCTCTTTTGTCCAAGTCCATATTTATTTTTATGAGTTCATTTGTTCTTCCTAAGAGAGTAAAAACAAATTTTGGTATTTGAGTGACAATTAGCTGCAATGCTTTATTTTTATCTATTGTATGTTAATAAATATAGCTACAAAAGGAACTTCAATCTACATTTAAATTTATCATTATAGAAATTTTTCCAATTAAAAAGTAAATGAGATGCTACACCAAGCATATATGTGTAAAAAGTCAAGATTTGAGAATTTTGTTAGTACAGTTAAGACCCTAGCCTTGATACATTGTCTAAAACATAATGGGATTTTTTTTTGTCTACAAATACCAAAAAAGGGAAGGCACAGAAAACCGTGTTAATGGACTCTTGACAAAAAGATTAGACTTATTGCCAAAGGAAACATAATCTATTTAATATAATAAGCTGTTTTTCAACACCAGTTTTCCTCAGAATTGCTTATTAAAGTTTCATGATATTATAAAGAAAGTAAACTCTGGTCATTTGGTTAAGACAATCTGGTGACATAGGTCTCACCTCTGACCCTGCCACTGACCTGTTCTGAAATATTGGGCAACATGCTTCATTTTTTTTTGAGTCTCTATCTTCCTTCTAATTATCTGTCAGCTCAGTTTATGTACATTTTTAAATATTTGGAAGGGGTTACCTTTCTGTGTATTTCTCCAGTGTCCCATGAGTAGGTTTTTTGATGCACTTCATACATACAGTAAAACTGAAAATAATAATGATAATAGTAATAATGATAATAATAATAGTAATATATACAAATGAGTGATACCCAATGAACTGCTCACCAGCCAATGACCAAGGCTCAGCCCATTCCTGGCTAACCATCCCAGAGCAGGGAGTGTCCCAAAAACGCAATTCCAGAAAAGAGATGAGAGCCCGAGCACCCAGGAAAGTGAGAGACAACCCCAAGAGAGAGGGAAGCAGCTTCTGGATAGGTCCTCATCTATACATTGGTTATGAAGTGCATCATATGGGTCTCTATCCTAAACCAGGGTCGAATCCTAGGCCAGTAATTGGGGCTGTGCTCCCTCCCAGCTTCTCCTGTACCTGCAGACACTGGCACAGCAGAGAAGCCGAAAAGTCCTTGACTGTCCTGGCAACAACTGTAAAAATCTGTATGTTATCAGCTTCCTTCTCAGCACAAATCCAAAACACAGCCTCTTACTAGCTGCTATGAAGAAAGTTAACTCTGTCCCAGCCAAAACCCGGACAATTATACAGAAGATCTCACTTATACTATCTTTGGCATTAAAATCAATTTCTTCCTTATAGCTCTTTCCAGTGTAACTCAAAACATGAAGCTTTCTAAGTCTCCGGTTTAATTACTAAAATAATGCAGTATTCATCCTGGACACCTGCTCTAATTGACAAATCCAGATGAACTTTCTACTTCCTGCTTCAAATTTTGCCCTTACAGAATGAAGTTATGTAATTGTATACTATTATGTTTAGCCTCATCACATTTCTAAAATAAGTGTTTCCTAAACCCCATTTATGTTCAAATAAATTATCCCAAGTATTCCGGGCCAAAAATACTCACAGAATTCCGGGCAAAGATTAGGTTCCATAGTGCCCACTTAGGCTTTCAATACTTCTCCTGCAAGATTCTGTAACATATTTTTTATGTTTTTGAATCAAGTGTCAAGCAAAAAATATTGTTGTTGTTGAACACCTAGGAATATTGTACTATCTTCATGCAGTTCTATAAGAAACAGTTGATTTCCTGTCCTTAGATCCTCAAGATTTGTTATCAGATTTGTGACATTGCATCAGTTTCAACTTTCTGCTAGTGACATTGTCAATTTATTTGTCTCGAAAGGGAGCACTAATTAAACAATTTTGTTATTAAACCTGCACATCCATTTTTACTTCTCTCATCAAGGTTAAGATTTCTATTAAAAGGTCACAGTTAATTCAGTCCTCTGACTTGTACATTTTGCACCATGTCGAGGAATGTTACCACAACAATCAGTAGTTCTGTGCTTTTAAAGTGCAAAATGTTCCTAAAGTAAAAACCCTGTGTTTATCTCTCCATTCATGCTTCTTTTTCCTCAAGTGATGATAACTTTTAAACTGTTCAAATAATCCACAAACAACTGACATGACATGGGAAAACAGAAGAAAGTGATAGAATGAAATATTTTAAGAAACAATATTATTAAGCTTACTCATTTTTCTTTCCTATTCCTTCTAATAGTTTAATAAAAATTTCTTCCTTAATTATTGACTAATGAAGTCTCGAGAGGTACAGACGGTTAAATAATTCTCCTCTTTTACATTGAATGGTAAGTATAAAGCATAGAGCTTCTAGATGTTTTTGTTAAGAAAACCCCAGAGATTCCCATGCCAGAGGAACGTCAAGCACTGGCTCACCTACTCCTACACTTTGTATGGCTGATGAAACCAGCACCACTGCTATTCTCTATGTCTGCCCATAGTCCTCAGTGAATTTTTGTCCATCTCCATAAAACTTGGCTCCAAAAACTGCCCCATTACTTTCCTGTATAGTCTACAATTGGATTTCCACATATAACAGAAGTGCAACATTTTGTCTTTTTAAGTGGCTAGTGATATTTTTACAAATGCTGTGTTATTTTTATAGTTCTCACAGCACAAAGAAAGCAATGCTCATTTTAAAACAGACTGACTAGGAGTGAATTCAAGCTCATATAATCTTGACTAAATTACAAACTTTGCTGTAGTATAAAATTAAGATAGCATTTCCAACAGTTTATGATTATAAAATATCATCTTTTTGCAGACAGGAGGGCAGGCAGATGTCATTTTGTAAAGTCTTTTCCTCCCAAGTATAGAAAATGAAAATTAGTGCATCATATGTGGCAAATGAAAAACAGAGGTTAATGTTATTTCCTTTCTTTTGCTTTTTGGAGGGATTTGGTTTATATTTCAGAATTTTAACTGAGACGTAGAAAAATATCAAGACCAAAAGGGACTGTAACTAAATTAGCATGACCACACTTCTTATATGGGCCAAAGAATCTCCTGATATTAAATCAAAACTAAATGTCTTTGTAAAGATTCCAAGTAATGACAACCTAAATAATGTGTTCAAAAGGTTAGCTACCTTCATTGCTAAAAGATATGACCCTTATTTATTAGTCTGAATTTGTCTACCCTCAGTTTTGAGCTTCTGGACCTTATTATCTTCTTTACTGTTTTAAGGCCATCAAATACTAGAAATCTCATTTTCATGTACCTATTTGTGGACTCTGATCAAATTACATCTGAATCTTCACTCAAACATATTGAACAGATTGAGCCTTCTAAGCCTCTCATTATAACTCACATGCAAGAAACCCACAAACATTCTGATAGCTATTTCTGAACACTTTTTCAATAATTTTTCCTTTTTGAAATATAACAACCATAACTGAAAATAATATTACAGGAATAGTCTAAGGTATGCCATTAGCTAATGTTGTCCTACTTCTCTATTACTATACCATTTCTATGTCACCAAACAGTACAGCAAAAAGTGATCTACCCACCTAAACACATTACTCTGATCTTAGAGTACAAAAGAACTAAAACAACTTCTGAAGAAAATAAACTGTTAAATATAGGAGGGTAAGTGGAAAATGTGATAAAATGACATGACTACCAAAGTAATCCTCCTAGAATGACTGGATGTCTTTGATAAAAGAGCAAATTTTATGGACAAAGTAAAAGCAGGATAGGATTTATCCAGACCTCTCTAAAACACTACAAAACACCCCCCCCCCCCCCCACTGGAGGCATTTATATATAAAAAAAGAAACAAACAAAAAACCAACCAACCAACCAACTAAAAACCCAAAAAAAACCAAAAAAAACCCCACCAACATAAAATGAGGATTAATGCTACAATTGTAAGAAGCAAGGAAGTGGCTATGGAGGAGATGTCAACTCCTGTGTTCTAGACCACTGCCCTAGAGTGAGGTTAGTAGTGGAGTTCCTCAAAGATCATCTTTGGGAACAATCTTATTAAATATTTTTAGAACTGCCTGGCATAAAAAGTAGGAGTGATGACAGTGCCTCCTAACCATGTGTCAATACAAAGAACTGAACTATGATAAGGAAAAACTGGGTGACTTGGTGACTGGAGTAACAAAAGTGTCATGACATTTAATAATACGAAGTGTGAAGCTGGGACACAGGCTCAGCACTCAAGGCTTCTTAGCAGTGTATACCAAATTGGATTTTGATGCCCCCAAGGAGAGGATAAAACTACTTATTTTCTCAGCATGAACAGGTATGAAAACTACACTTCATGGTGATGACAGAGGAACCAGGACAGGAACATCTTCCCTGAGAGGTGTGTGTTGCTGAGCTAAGCAACATCCCTACTACCAATAACAGATGGTCACAGTCCCACTGCCTTCTGCACAAACCCCTCCGACTCAGGGCTGGGTCCATGCACCCTGCTCGAGGACAATGGAAGGCTGCCAGCCCCGGCAGAGAGGTGAGACAGACACATCCCAGGTCAAAAGGACCTCCAGTTCCAGCATCAGATAGCCAAGATCCCACAGTCTGCTCTGTGCTCACCTCTATCAATGGCCAAATCCTCCCAGAATACTATGTTGTCTCCAGTCTGGAGAAATGAAGAGGGGAGAAAAGGCACAACTGAGTAAAACCTCCCTGTCCCAGTAATATGTGGCTATGAAAACTAAAAACCACCTAGTCCTGCTAGAAGCAGAGGCCAGCTTTAAGCCCTTAAATCCATCGTCTCCCCCATGCTGAAATGATCTACTTTCTATTTTGCTGTCCCCTCTAGCAGCTGAGTTGACAGGGCTGGGCAAGAGGTGTGGGCAGAAGAGGCTGAGTACACAGCCAGCATAATTTCACGTGGCTGCTGCTAATGCTTGCGCAATCTTGGCACCCTGAGCTCCTAGGAGAGGATGAGCAATGGGAGCAATTCTGTACCACAATGATTTTGCAGACACATCAGTCTGTCACCATACACAACTATTTATGCCTAAATCTACCTCTGTGACAGTTCCTCAGAAACTAATACATTGAAAACCTATTAGGGAAACGAAGATCATAACATATTAGTCAATCTCAGGAAAACAGAGCCACCAATGTGATGCAACCCTACAAGGCAAATATGACCTTAAATCAGAAAAGATCATTTCAGTAGAGTAAGAGAAGTCTTTATGCTGTTTTACATTGCACTAATGAGCCCCTCTATATACAGCTATGCACAATTCTGGCAACTTAAAGAAAAATTGATTCAAACTGGGACGTGCAGAGAAATGTTACTAGGACAATCAGAGAATGGAAAATCCTGTTTTATGAGAACCAAGTAAAAGAACTTATGCTTGTGTAAAGTGATGTCAAACTACATTTCTTCCTTACCCCCAATTCCACTGTTGTTTTCTTCTGCCTCAGCATGACCTGCACCTTTCAAATGCAGCACAGTGAAATGTGTCAAGGAACTAATTAGTCATTAAAAAAAGCTTTCAGTCATCAGTTTCCTGATGGGGTTTATTTTCTGAGCATGTAAGTCTATGCTGGCACACAGAAAATAAGGCCAGAAGCTGAGGTAAGAGTAGCAATGCCAGTTTATGGTACAAGTGGAGATCATTGTTTGCTAATAAGTACACATTGAGTGGCAACACCAAGAAGGAACATAGCTGTTAAAACGTAAGGACAACACAAGCCTGAAGAAAATGGCTATAAATCTATCACAAATCACTTCAGTCTGGAAATCAGAAGGCCTTTAACTATCACAAAAGTACAGTTGTAGTTCCACTTAAAGGGGAGCATAACCGGTTCTTAGAGCAGAGCAGCTGGTTATCTACTAGTAGTTTAGTTCTTTTAGAATCCCACATTTAAGAGTTGTTCCATACTGTTGATAACAGAGATACATACTATTGTGTTGCAGTGTAGTATATTAAAAATCCCTGATTTTCCAGGAAGTCCAGATTGGTAAATTAATAAATTTTAAAATGGTATCACTTGTACCAACTAATATCATGACACCTTGAATAGCTACTAACAGTCTAAATAGTGTTTAGCAGTAAAGTTAAAAGAAACTTCAGACTGAGTATTCATTTCTCTAAAATCCCAAACTACTCAGGCAGCTTTTTTCAAATAATTAATCTGCAATATGGATATATGAGACTTTCAGATGTGACTTATATGTCCTGAGATCTTTCACAATACTTGTAACCTGATTTTTAAGAGAGCTTGGGGCTCAGTGTTTTTATTTTTCAGAAATTAGGTGTCTAAAGCCATTGGTTTGACTCCAAAAAGGCAAAGTATGCAAAAATAAATATAATGTCTTTTTTAAAAAAAAAATCACAAGCCAGAAAAAAAAAAAAAGCCAAAACGTAGACAATCTCTTTTCATATACGTTAAGTGGGAGTTTAATGTTAAAAAAAAAAAAAAATCTTTGATGCAAGTTTTGAACATGGCTAGAGCTCACTATTTTGCATAAGAAACTTGACAAACTGTGGAGTCTTGAAGCATAACAACCTGCAGAAAAACATTTTTATTTAACAATTTATTGTTAGCTCTTACTTTTCATAGCAATGAGTTGTACTGCAGCAGCTCCTTTGGAGGTCCACACTGGGAACAATGAATGTGCATTGCTTTGCTTGTTTGTTTTCACATTCTTTGCAATGAAATAGTGACTTAGGGTTTATTTTTCTGCAACTTGGTGGAGACTGATCATTACATACTAGAAAAGCGTTTTGTTACCATTTTAAAGAAATTCTAACAAACTTCATAAATTGAGACATATAGTTTAGGGGTTAGCTGAATTATGCTGTTGGGCATAACCACACAAAGTTATTTTACATGCCACTTGTTAAATAACATTAATATGTAACCATATAAGCCTGAACTATGTCTAACACATCAAAAAACACTAAACAAGTTTTCAGATTTTAGATTTGATATTGCTTTCTTCTCCCTCAAATGATCCTCCCTTTGTGCTTCACTGTTCTACAGTGGTACACTTGAAATATCTACTTTTAAAATACAAAAAATACACCCAAAAAAGCCTGTGAAAATTTTGAAAAACATATGCAAAAAATAGTAAAATTAAATAAATACAAAACTAATCTTCACAAATACAATTACTTTTATCATATCTTAATACACACTGTTACAGTCTTTTAGATATGCCTTTAAAAAAAAAAAAGTTAACATCTATTCTGGCATAAAGAACATCAGAACTGGGTTTTTTCCCAGTTGCTTTTTCAACGTACCTTAAGAGTTCAAACTCTAAAAGTGGTTGACAGCAAAAAAATTGGATATGGCAGCTAAAAAATATGAATCCAATACAATGTTTATCATCAGTTTTAATCAGAACATTAGAAATCTATATTTTACAACAAATTTTATAAAAGGTCTCACTCTTCTCTTGAGCAATACTGCGTGATTATCACCTGCTTGATGCTCTAGTACTGCCAAAAAAACCATTTCAAAACCAACATGAGCAGAAGCCAAATACTTCTAACAAACAAAATAAATCATGTTATACTGGTTATTCATTATATAAATGTATCCCTTACATGTTGAAATATTAATACAGCTGTTGTAGTTGATTTATTATGTCACACTGATTAATAGTATAAAAACATTTCAGCTTGATTTTCAAATGACTACCTTTTTAGATGTGGTGATCAGTGTTTCTGTTACTATTAATACTATTTTTAATAAATACTAAATAACATACAGCTTATAAATAACAAAGAATATTTTTGTGTTTTTCTTCTTTATCTCATCCTTTTTTAATTTGAGTATGTTTTATAATGTACATCTTAGTACAATAGGACATATGTATAATTATAAATTTACATATATATTAACATTTTAGTGAGAGCTATGTGATTGAATATGCTGTTTTTTAAATCTTTGTTTAACACTTTGTGATACAGCAATTCAAAGGTCTGGTTCTAAGTTCAGTTTATTTCAATACTTGGTTTTAATGGGTGTCAAAGCTGAAAAAGATACCTCACAAAGATGCATGGATCCCAATGGAAGAAGTACACTGTTGCCTGTAATTACTAAAATCATGATACTCATTTTTCAATCCCATCCACCAATTATGCAAAGGTTTTTCTTTAAATTGGGCTAGTAAATGACCATCTTCCTTGATGTCAATCAGTTGTTTTTTCAAACTAATTGGAAGGTGTTGCACAATTATATTTTTAACAAATAGGTTCAAAAACCATCAAAGCTCTTACTTGGAAGATTTTTAAACAGGTTAGAAAATGCTGGTTCTACATTTTTAAAGTGTACAACTATGAGAGGTTTTATAGGTGACACACACACATTGTGTTCAGCAATCAAAAACAAGAAAATCAAACAAACACCATCACATAATGAACATATCCAAACATCTGTTTTCAAAATGCTCTCTCCATATGATGAGTTTCTTTTGAAAAGCAGTTACTTTCTCACTCATTGTTAAAATGTCACCTTCACCTTGAAGGAACGTATTAAGTGTGTTTATTTTTTGGAAAATATCTGCTAGGTAGCAAACTACTCACAGCCACCTGTCATCACCAAAAAGGTCAGCAAATTTGGAACGCTTGTCTTTTTGTAGAAGAAAAATGTGTACAATTTGACAACTCTTTTTAAGCACTTTGCCACAAGATAACCACCAAATCTCTGCTTGGTACAAGGGATTTTCATTGCCCCTCCCTATCTCATTACAAAGTCTGGTAAAGATGCTACTATGTGAAGGTCTTGTTTTTATGAAGTCAACCACATTGATGTCATCCTGTAGCACTCTGTGTGCTCCTGGCTCCAACTTCTTTGCTGCAGTAGCTCACCTGTGAGTGATGCAGTGAAGGAGTTTCACATGAGGTGCCATCTCTTTAACCTTACTCTGGAATCCTTTTTTTATTCCAGTCAAAGCAGCCACTCCATTGGTGGTTACACTTGTGCAGTTTTTCCATAAAACAACTGTTTTATTAAAGAAGTCATTTCTCATTGAGCATACATCTTCTCTGGTATATCTCTCCTTTAGCAGTTCACACAAAAAAAAAAAAAAAAAGCAAAAAAAAGAAAAAAAGAAAGAATAAGTTCTTCATGCATTATTGAAACGCAAATAGCGTAAGCCAAGAGAAGTTAGAAACATCTGTACTTTCATCCAACTGTGCAGCAAACCTTCCACACTGTGTAGCTTGTTCCAATACTTGTTTCTTCAACTCTTCAGCAGTGTCATCTATGCGTCTTCCAACAGTATTTACTGACAAAGGAGGGTATTTTAGTTTGTTGCCATATTGTTTTGCACGTACTATTTCAGCTATTTTTACCATGACAGGAACAATTGTTTCCCCAATGGTATGTGGTCTTTTGCTATTCCCTACGATACTTCAAAGGAGGCTTATAGATATTGTATCATTAAGTTTTGCAAAGTACTGGATTGGGAATCACAACTTGAAACACCCCTGAAAAAAACTGTGGAGGTCTGTCTTCATGTTCTTGAGTATGAGGAAAAACTTCTTTACAGTGAGGGTGACAGAGCACTGGAACAGGCTGCCCAGAGAGGTTGTGGAGTCTCCTTCTCTGGAGACATTCAAAGCCCGCCTGGATGCGTTCTTGTGTGATCTGATCTAGGTGTCCTGCTCCGGCAGGGGGATTGGACTAGATGATCTTTCGAGGTCCCTTCCAATCTCTAACATTCTGTGATTCTGTGATTCTGTGAATGCTTAGTTTCTTAATATCTTGCTAATCATAGGGGCTTCGTTCTATCATTAGCTAATACCTCAAGACACAATACACACTTAGAGTGAAGTTCATAAAAAACGACAGTGGGTGTCAATCCAAACTTCAAACAGTCTTGAGTTTTAATGTTTTAAATTAAACTATTGTCAGATCCCATCAGATCACCATTGTTTTTGATCCCATGTGGCTGACAAAGAGCTAGTACTAAGAACAGGAGAAGTGTTTGCTCTGCCATTTTCTTGTTGTTTGCTTGTGCACAGTGGATGGAACACCTCCCCTATGAGGACAGGCTGAGAGAGTTGGGGTTGTTCAACCTGGAGAAGAGAAGACTCCAGGGGGGACCTTATAGCAGCCTTCCAGTACCTGAAGGGGGCCTACAGGAGAGATGGGGAGGCACTTTTTACAAGGCCATGTAGCAACAGGATGAGGGGTAATGGATTTAAACTGAAAGAGGGCAGATTTAGACTAGATATAAGGAAGAAATTCTTTACTGTGAGGGTGGTGAGGCACTGGAACAGGTTGCCCAGGGAAGTTGTGGATGTGCCATCCCTGGAGGTGTCCAAGGCCAGGCTGGATGAGGCTTTGAGCAACCTGGTCTAGTGGAAGGTGTCCCTGACCATGGCAGGAGGGCTGGAACTAGATGATGTCTAAGGTTCCTTCCAACCCAAACCATTCTATGATTCTATGATTATCTTCAGTCATGATTGCTTTGCAGGAATACTTTTTGAGCCACTTGTCCATTTTGTGAGGGTTATTGTAGTTAAAACTAGATAATATAATCTGTAAATCCACTTAAGCAGGCACATGTAAACTCCAGTACATCACAATGCACTAAAAACAAGCAAGTGAGGGTGCCACTGGCAACCCCTCTGCATTGTGGAACACCTGCTCCTCCCCCAGGATACTCGTGTACCCTACCTGATGTGAGCATCTGACACACAGACCTAGGGCACCAGCATCAATTTTTATGTTAAATATTAGTAAAACTTAATTTCTCTTTTTTTGAATAGAAAATAAATACAAGTGTTAGTATTGTTTTCCCCACACACCAGTGGATCTTGTGTACCTCCTTGTGTGTGCACACCCCACTTCTGAGACCACTGGTGTAGATGATCACTAACCAAATTATTGTATTTATGAAAAATTCAAATTCTTCACATTGTTTTTCTTACAGCTACTGGTAAAAAAGAAAATGTTTCTATCACTATCCTACTGGCCCTGCTTCAAGTAAAAGTTTTCCAGTCATACCAGTTTTTCAACAAAGCTATCAAGTACAGTGTTAAAGGGGTATATTTATCTTTTATTTTTTTTTATTCTTTAAACAGCAGGATCAGGAATTGCTGGAACAAAGGCAGAGAGGGAGGTAAATAAATTATCTTGCTCTACCAAGAGGCTGAAACTTCCAGTTTTGGGTTTGTTTTTTTCTCTCCTTTAAAGGCAGATGATCTGGAGAAGCTAGCACTGAAGCAACTATGAGTAAAGTGACTACAAGGAGAATAACAACAGCAACAAAGAGGTCATGTTGCTGGTGGCACCTTTTAATCTGGAGTTCTACTGAAGGGAAAGAAATTTTCCCAGCGAGGACTAGTAAATCTGAACAGTTTGAACAGTTAAGGACCAGCTTGTGTATCTGAATGTTGGCATAGCCAAACCACGAGATGCCATCCAAGTGAGCTCTCAGTTGTTTGTGATCGGTTGCAGCCACATTCCTTACGGCTTGTTTCTCAGACTCGGTTAATATCTGCTTAATTCTGCTTCCCACTCCTTACTAGCCTGCCTGCCAGCTTACTGCCTCTTAATATTCAATCCAGTTTGAAATAAACTCTCACCTTTTCCTTCAGTTTAGTATACATTTTGATTCTGGGGCTTTCTCATTCCAACTCTGATTCTTAAGTATGCCTTTTTTTTTTTTTTTTAAGATTCTCTGTGCTACTCCTAATTTCTATTTCAACTTTGGCTCACCTTAACTTTGTTTTCATCCTTGATTCTAGTCTAGCAGCAATCACTGAGCCCAGTTGCCTATTTATAGTACTGACCTCCAGATGACAGTTGTTTGATATTGTGTGGAAGTTGATAGTATAAATCAAGAAGTGAAACTTCCACAAATACTGAACATGTTTAGAAGCCGTTGCTTGAAAGCATCAAAATGAATTGAACACTGCTGTAATTTTCTGTATAGCTACTGAAATGTGAATACTCTCTAGGCATCTGTAGGAAATCCAGATCTCTGTCTTCCACTACGAACACTGTTCAGCCCACATAATGTAATCATTTAGGGAGCATTAGGCCTCTAACTATAAAATTTCAGCAGATAGGGTGACTTACATGCTAAAACGCAGATTATCGTCCCACAATTTCTGAATTACTAAGATGTTACTTATGAAAACTGGTGATTTTGAATCTGAAAAATTTTAAGTGCAAAACAGAATATAACGTAAATTAAGCTTTTTAGTAAGTATTTCTAAATCTGATACAAGTCCCAATACTATTGTTTATTAAGCATAAAGTCTTCAATATAACAAGTTCCATCAATAAAACAATAATAAAATTATACCTGTAATCTGCTTGAACAGACATGCAAAAATAAAAGACCTATTGTTTCAAAATCTACTTCATGGTTTCTATTCAAATCTCATGTCCTTTTGAGATTTCTGGTTTAGCAGTTTAGAAGCCTATCTGAAATTCTCTGTAGTGATAGAAGAGCACTGAACAGAATCTTAGTAACTTGATCTAAAAGTCTTCCATGAAGGATCAGAGCAGATGGTTTTTCAGATCATGCTTTCCACCTTTTGACAAGAAAAAAAAGTGAATGCTTCTAAGACTTTGGGTTGTAAACTTAAGCAAATTTCACATCTGAAAACAGAGATAATCTTCAGCACATTCATAGTGCTCTTGGATTTTGCTATACCTATGAACCAACAGTGGCATCTGAAGGGACCAAGCACTGCTCATATGAAATGAAAAGACTACTTTAAAAATACGGACCCTTACACTTTCAATTTTTTTGTACGGCATTGAAACCTGACAGTTCCTATTCAACACGACATTTACCTTGACTGGAACATAGTTTAATCACACTGGACCAGATCCATAGCTGTAGGACACTAAAGCAAGTACCAGTAAAGCCTTCTGAGAGTAGCATTATCAGACTAAACTTTGATAGTTTGCTGTTGTACAAAACCTGTGCCCTCAGGTTGCTGAACGAAATCTGTGTCTTGTGCTCCATACCATTCTTTAGGGTGGAGCTCTTCATCCTGCCACAGTGAATCACAAGAAATGAATCAGCACCATAAGAGAGTGCTGAAACTGGGGAGACTAAGTCAACAGGAGAATAAAGATTCTCAAGCATATCTTGTTGAAGAAAATTTACTGTTAGGAGTTACTTCTGTGTATTCTTGTTTATGGAATTAGCAGCCCCTGATGATAAGCTTACAAAATCCTTAACAAATCTCAGGGCCACTGAAATCAGTATTTGAAACTGGTGTTTGTCTTAAATCATATTTCCAAATATAAGTATACCGTAAGGTGGTATAACCAACTGGAAATTCACTTTTTGCCAGTGTAATTCAATCTTTTTTCTTTTTTTTTTTTGATAATTGCTCAAATGCTAGAGCAAGGACAAGCAGGTTGGGGATTAGGACAAGCAGTCAAAAGGAAGGATGGGAATTCCTCCACCAGTGGCACTGTTGTGGAAAGCATTCATAAGATGTGACTTGAGAATATCTGAGAGTGATGTGGCCACATGCGCTTCAACGGTGACATTACCTTGAGCAAAGTGAACTTTGATGCAGAAGATGCAGTGGTAGAAAGTTTGTGTGTATGGTAATACTGCTTAGAAAACCACCATTATTAACAAAGAAACTACATTTCTTCAAGGACCTTTGTACATTTTTACAGTAACGGTCAGAAATGCTGCACAGAATATAAGGAGGTGTAAGTTGTTCTCCAGTGAAACACAGGAAAGAAGCGTTAAGCAAAAGACAAAGCATAATATTTAGGTAAAATTACTGATTTAGAGTGCTGGCTACTGAATAAGAGACATTAACTCTGTTATGACTACTCTACATATTTTAATTTGTGCATCTGCAATTAAGGCAATAGTACCTAGAATAACTCCAACTCAAGACAGGAACTTCGGTCAGAGTTACCAATGAAGATGCAGCAGTTAAGTATGTACAAAATCTTTGGATAACCTACCAAGTTTTTCAGGGAAATAGGGCAGAATGTTACCCTGTAAGAGTCCAACATGTCATCCTAAGGATAGTCAAACTGATACCTCAATTCTATTAGCACTATATTCAGAGAAAATAATGTAGGTAGTAAAGAATATGTATTTTTTGAAGCTCCATATTTTCAAAGCTTTGAGGAAATTAAATGGTGCACATGGGTTGATGCTAAATGAGCCTGTATGAATTCAACAGGTGAACTATTCACCAGTTCCAGAAAAAACAGACCAGAAAAAATGATTCAAAAGCACAGAGATCAAACAAGTCTCCAAAAAAAAAAAAAAAACAAACCAAACAAAACAAAAACCACAACCCAGCGACAAAAAAAATACCACCACTACCAAAACCCCCACCTATCTATCTATCTAAAAGACAAAGGACTTCCTTTTTTCCTCAGATTAGTTTCCGATTGCAGATTTTCCACTGTGCGGAAGACTGAAATTTTAAGACCGCAGCGTGACAGCATACAGCATAACCTCATAGTGTAAGTAGTGCCGTTTTTCCTTTCAAAAGAACTTGCACCAAGGAATAATTGCCCCATTCTCTTGCTTTTTCTTTATGCTGAAGTTGCGTAACTGGGATAGATAGTGCCATAGTGTGAAGACTGTACCAGATAATTTTTAGGGTAGAGTGCTGGAATGTATGGTGCTGGTATGGAGAAAATGGATGTATGCAGTGCTGCTGAATCGCTGCTTTGAAGAACCACTGTTCTTCAAAGAAACCACTGTTCAAAGATCCTTCAGCTGATGGGAATACTGAATCATAGCTTACTGTAGGGAATGAATATTGACAGAAAGATTACTACTTCCACTTGAACTCCCTGAAGAAGTCTGTAAGTATCTGGACAAAGAAATCAGGTTAATACAGTCTTCTTGGATTTCCAAAAGGCACTTAGTTCCTTACCATAAGCTCTTAAAGCAAGTAAGAATGCCATGGAAGATGGGTCCTCAAATGACTAAGCCAATGACAAAAAAAGAAAACAGGTAAAAAGATATTTGGTCTGTTTTCTTAGTAGTGTTATTTCACTAACAGAATCCCAAAATGATCTGCGCTTGGCCTTTGCTGTGCAACAAGTTCATAAATTACCTGGAAAAGGGAGTAAACACTGAGATGAATCAGAAAAGTATCCTCTGATTATGATAACTTGTTCCATAAAGATGAAAGGCATAGGGACAAGGAACTGAAAAAACCCAAACAGACAAAAACCCAAACCAAAAAAAAACCCCACACAACTTTCTAGTCCTGACCAGGCAATAAAATGGCAGATGAAATACAGCATAAATTAAAACCAAGAAGTGATAAATATGTGAAAGAAATCTTAACTTTACAAACATGACAGGCTCCAAACTGAAAACTGACACTTAAATGTCACCTTGAAGTTATGACAGCTCTATGAAAGCATTGGTTCAATGCTCAGTAGCAATCAAAAAAGTAAATAAAGTATTAGGAATTATTAAAGATGTAACAGAGGAAAACATCACCATACCACTGTGTGATTCCACAATGCTCCCAAATCTTACAGGCTGCATGCATTTTGGGTCCACAGTCACAAGACCACCACAGAACAAAAAAAGACAGAGAGAGGCAACAAGGAATCAAGGTATAGAATGACTTCCAACTACCGCTGCACAAGGTAAAATTCTTTAGCCTAGAAAAGGGATGGCTGACAAGGTGGTAAAATGGAGATCTACTAAATCTTGACTGGCCCAGAGAAAGTGAACAGGGAACGATTTCCACTGTCTTTTTTAGCATGAGAAATAAGCAGCATCAAACAACTTTGGTGCATGGCAAGTGCTAAACTAACAAAAGAAGAGACTTCATACGATATGTAGTTATGCTGAAGAACTCCTTGCCACATCACATAAAAGTAGATATGGGCCCAAAGCGACTGAACAATTTCTGGGAAAGAAAAAAACAACCAAGACCTCTGCTTGTACAGGAAGGCCCTACAGGTTGGAGGCTGGGAGAGCATCTTACAGAAGTACTACTACATGTTGGCATTGTTTGTATACTCTTTGCTGGGCGTTCTGTATTGACTGATCAGAGAAGGGATGGACCAACAGTCTGACTTGCTAGAACTATTTTTATGTTATAATTTTGTCTTGTGCACATTCATTTTCACCACTTCCCCAAACCCACCCTTCCTGGTAGTTTCGTACACACAGCCTAGTTTACTTTGAGAACGAGAACACGTCAATTTATTTGGAGCAAGAACATGCAGACAGGAAAAATGAAGATTTTGCAATAAGGAAATAAAAAGTTCATCTATTATGCCAGATGAGGAAAGACAGAAAAACAACAACACGAAAAAGTGATGTATTAGAGCACCTTTCAAGAGGTGACAAAACAGACAGTAGCAAAGAATGACTGGCAAAGGTGGGTCAGATTTTTTTTACAACAGTAAATATCTAGAAGTAGAATTCTGTGTCCAGCAAGAGAATCCTGGCCTGAAGACTAGTGAAAGACCTCTGAAGAACTCAGTTACTAGCAGAGATATTAGTAAGGTGACAGCACTTCCAGAGATTTGCCACAACCAAAGAAGAATCAAAAGACTTTCAGAATTTCTATGGGTTTTCTAAATTTATATTTCCTATGTTACTATGTTCTCAGAAAGATAAACACCTGCAACAACAAAAAAGGGAAAAGCCAATATTTAAAAGAGAAAGCAAAATAGTAAAGCTGTGAAGAAAGTCCAAATGAAAGTTTGTCACAAAACAGAAGTATTTTGACTACCAAGTTAGCAAATAGAGAGCAAATGGTAAAGGCAGCTGAAGACAGAAATATTTGCCATTAAGAAACAAACACTTCTCCAAATACAATATTAGGGTTCTGGGGAAAAAAAAAGAAAAAAAAAAAAGGAAACAACAAAAAAATCTCAACAAATAGGTTATTAAAAAAAGCAATCAATAGTGTTAAGCTGTTACACATTCACAGATAGGTGCGTGACATCTATTGGTCAGGCAGTGTAAATGCATTACAAATATAAAGCTGTAGAACCCTTTAGTTTTGCTTTCAATACTAAAAGCAGAGACCCTGAAGTCATGATCAGGGGGGCGGGGCGAGGGCAAATAAAATCGAATATACACTCCTTATATTTTATATGTATGCATATATGGTTATTTTTCTAAAAGTTACGAGTTATTAGGAGGGCTTGTTAGATCTCAAGTTTAAAGTGTCATCTTCTAGAGTAGTATACGAAAGAAAAAAATATTTGACTTAAGTGCTGTTCTACCTTTAAAACAGACATGCTTTCATTAACACAGCTAAATACAACTTCAATTATTGACTGAATTTTGAGCCTAATCTGAACCCAAAAATCACAGACCACCTGAATAATGTTCTCTCAGCTGTGAATGGAATTGGATTTGAGCTACAGCGTATACACACATTCTGGTTTGAGGAGACATAAGGACACATGGAATCTTAAAGACCCACGCATGGGAAACAAGACATACCTTTACATTTGGAAACCCTTCTGGAACACAGCTTCCTCCTATCCTTTGTTTTGGCTCCGTGCACCTTTTACAAGCCATTCAGCTCAGCACAGCAAAAGCAATACTAATAACTTTATTCTGAGATCCTTAAAATAAAGGGTTATATAGAATTTGTCACAACTACAGTACAAGCTTTCAACTACTACAGATACTTCTATTTATCTACTTTTATGTTTGTGAAGTAATTTAATATTTCATTTTAAAAGTAAATATAATCATCCCTGGGCAGCCTGCTCTAGTGGTTGGCAACCCTGCCCACAGCAGGGGGGCTGAAACCAGATGATCTTTAAGGTCCTTTTCAACCCAGGTCTTTCTATGATTCTATGATCATATAGTTAATGCTGAAGTGTAACTATACTGGATTACACATCACTGAAATACCTATTCAAGTGCAAATTTCCAATGAATCTGAAAAAAAAAATCACCCTAGTTGACAGAAATATTAAATCAGAAGAAAAATCTTTCTTGAATAAAATACGGATAAAGTGACAGGAGGTGTTTCTAAAAACCATTATATCTACTTACAATCATTTAGATAATATTTCTACATAAAAGTTAACAGACATTTTTTATTTAACTTGCATATTGATACACTTATCTTCTGTAGTGAGAGTAGCAAAACAATAAAGTTTTTAAGTCAAATAAGCTGTTTCTATTCCTCAGCTCTAATCCATTCTCTGATTTTACACTTCTAGTTAAAAATAAACTGATTGTCTTTCCTTACAGGTAAACAGAGTTTATTTAAAACGAGTAATGCAAATACAAATTAATGGAACTAATGACAGAACTTTATTGTTGATAGTCTAAAGAATAAATTAAATATATAAATGTACCTAATGCATACTCATATCTGAGATGTCTCTGGCTAAAGATGTCAGAAGGTGTATTTCTTTATCCAAATATTTATTTTTAAGTGTGGATTTTAGTGAAACAGGCAAGTGAAAGAATAGCTGGATTTTTGCAATCACCCTCATTTGCTCTCTACAGTCCATATTTCAAGTGGTGAATGCTCCTTTGAGAAGAGCAGAAGCTTGACTCTTAGGGAGAGCCAATATTATATGAGCTTTACTCATGACAATCATGCTTGGGATGTGCTTTCTCCTGAAGTCACTATGTCGTCTGACTTTGTTGAACCTCTCCTGTTTTATTAACTTACAATAACCACAAAATAGTCCACACCTTTAAATGGTCCTTGTTCTGGTTTTGGCTGAGACAAAGTTAACTGTCAGTAGCTAGTAAGAGGCTGTGTTTTGGATTTGTGCTGAGAAGAAGGTTGATAACATCTTGATGTTTAGAGTTGCTGCCAGGACAGTCAAGGACTTCTCAGCTTCTCTGCTGTGCCAGTGTCTGCAGGTGCAGGAGAAGCTGAGAGGGAGCACAGCCCCAATTACTGGCCTAGGATTGAGACCCAAACTGGCCAACGGTATACTCCATATCATGCACATCATGCCCAGTATATAGATGAGGCTCTGTCTGAAGTTCTCTCTCTCCGGGGTCGCCCCTCTCTCAGGGTCATCCCACTCTCTCAGTCATCTCTTGGATGGTCAGGCTCTTACCTCTTTTCCAAGATTGCAGTTTCAGGACTCTCCCTGCTCTGGGATCATTAGCTGGGAACAGGCTGAGCCTTAGTCATCAGGTGGTGAGCAGTTGCCCTGTGTATCACTCATTTGTATATATTATTATTATTATCATTATCATTATTATTATCATTATTGTTTTCAGTTTAGTTATTAAATTGTTCTTATCTCAACCACAAGTCTCTTTTCCCTTTACCCCTTTAATTTGCTCACCTATCCCTGGGAGGTGGGAGGGCTAACAAGTGGTGTGTGGTGTTTGCTGGTAGCCAGGTGGGTTCAAACCACAACAGTCCTACAAAACTTTTCTATTATTTGTTCAAGGGGATCTTCTTTTCACAAAGTCACAATTAGTATTTGGTCTGACAGTTTAAAAAAATGTTTTTAAATTACAAGAGCTCAGTAGTGTTGCAAATCACATTACCCAACTCTTTTTTTAAGCAACTTATAATCTTGACCAGAATTTGATATTAACTAAGTAAAATGAACATATGTATTTAAGTTGGCATTTAAGTTGCAGGTCTCCTTTTCCTAGACAAGAATCAAATATATTATTGTGGAATATGGCAATGTGAGGATTACAGTCTCCCATTCCTTTTTTTAATACAAGTAACAAAAATGCTGTCTTCAGCAACATAAGCAAAGAACATTCTGAATATTTCAGAAGGAAAAATCTAATTCTCAGCAATAGGATGAGGTCATATAACAGAATGGCTTTTGCGACAAGGATTGAAGTATTGCTAAGACCTTTCAGAAGACTCCTAGTCAAGGCATAAGGTGTGTTCAGAGGGAAGACAGAAGTACTCAAATAAAAGGCCCAGAGAAACTAGAAATATCTAACACAGCAAATAAACAGTGTGAATAGACAGATACAGAATGAGGGGGAGTACATTGCTCTGCAACACATAAGTATTTTCTCCCAAGCACAATGTTGAACTAACACATAGTATACACCATTCCAGACAGCATCTTGACTTGTGTGCAAAGTCAGTTATACTCAGTGCTGTATGAACTAAGCCATGACGTAACGACCATGATAAGCTGTTCTGAATTAGCCATTAGTAAGAGAGGCAAGAAAATGTCTATACTACTACTGTCAGATCTGTATAGAAGAAGCCATGAGGATACAACGTGATTCACGCTATACCTGTTTCATGACTACTGGAACTGACAGAAACTCACAAAAATAAATCCAACACAAAACAATTAATTATCAAATATCCATCCACTTATATTTGACAGCAAAAACTGAGAATAGGTCACAATTTACCTACAGATAGATCACTGCACCTCCTGAATAGCAAGCCCAGCACAGTATCACAATCTAATGACCACTCATGAAATCCTGAAACTTGCAGTTGAGTCCTGCTGGTAGAGTTTTACCTCTGCTTGGCAAAGCTAGCATCAGATGGACTTGTAAAGCTAGAAACCAGTCTCAAAGTGGTACCAGAATGAAAATATCCTTCTTTATGTTTATTAAAATATAGCTTTCCTATTTGTGTTATCTGCTGAAAGACACACCGCTTGCTCAGCTTTGAGGGGAGGACAGAAGGAGAGGGGTCAGAGTTCTGGAACACTTAAATACAGCTGCATCGCCCACCCTGCCCCTCTCGGTCAGGGACAGCCTCTCCAACAGGAAGATCAAATGTGTCTAATGATCAGAACAGATGGATGTGAAAACTGAAATAAAGTCCTGAAGCATATTATCTTGGAGTACTCACTAGCAGATGGTTCCTAAGACAGACCTCACATACAGTACCCCTTTGGACTTAATTTTGCTGCCAATCAGTGGTGTAGGTAATCACTGTCTCAGACAGGTATTGGGAAAAAGTCTATGAAAGAAATCAACAGGACTATTAATCTCAGGTGCAATCTTGCTTCTCTTGCAGAGTGGCATAGCAAGCTTCCTCACAATCTTAACTGTGAGGCATACTTCAGACAAAGGCAAGAACACCATAACTCCTTTAAGAAAGATTTTTTTCTTTACAAGAAGGGACACGTCTTTACTGAGAAAAAGAACTGAAGTGTCTGAAAATAACAGAAATGGGTGTATTAAGAAATACATGAATGAGCTGGGTGAATTAAGCAGAAGTCATATCAGGCACCTGGCAAACACTTTTGGTCCAGCATAAAGGCCAAAGGTTCAGCTTGTCTCCACATACATAAAAAAATATTTTCAGTCAATCTAAGACAAACTGGAAACCATTTAAATTGTCAACTCTGCTTGAGGGCATATCTGTTCACACTCTACACTTTAACTTTTTAATAATCCATTGGAGGTTCTAAAGATCAGTGACAATATGCTATCTTCCCTAAAGAAACCACTCAAATACTTCTAAGAGACATAAAAGGACAGAAGGCCTTTTGTGGTGGCTTGACGCCGGGTACCCACCAGGCCACTCTATCACTCCCCCTCCTCAGCTGGACAGGAAGGAGAAAACTATATGACAAAAAGCTCGTGGGTCAAGATAAGGACAGGGAGATCACTCAGCAATTACTGTCATGGGCAAAACAGACTCAACTCAGGGAAAACTAATTTATTACCAATCAGATCAGAGAAGGGTAGTGAGAAATAAAACCAAATCTTAAAACACCTTCCCCTCACCCCTCACTTCTTCCCAAGCTCAACTTCACACTCGATTTCTCTAACTCCTCCCCAGCAGTGGCACAGGAAAATGGGGAATGGGGGCTGTGATCAGTTCATCACACACTGTTTCTGCTGCTCCTTCCTCCTCATTCTCTTCCCTTGATCCAGTGTGGAGTCACTCCCACATGAGACAGTCCTCCACTAACTTCTGCAATGTGGGTCCTTCCCACAGGCCACAGTTCTTCACAAACTGCTCTGGCATGGCTCCTTTCCATTGGGTGCAGTCCTTCAGAACAAACTGCTCCAGTGTGAATCCCCCACGGGATCACAAGTACTGCCAGCAAACCTGCCCCACTGTGGGCTCCTCCCTGTCCGTGGGGCCAAAGGTCCTGACAGGAGTCTGCTCAGGTGACAGCCCTCCACAGGGTCACAGCCTCCTTTGGGTGCAGCCACATGCTCCGGCGTGGGGTCCTATACGGGCTGCAGGTGTATCTCTCCTCCACCATTAACCTTCATGGGCTGCAGGGGCACAGATGCCTCATTATGGTCTTCACCACGGGCTGCAGGGGAAACTCCGCTCCGGTGCCTCGAGTACCTCCTCCCCCTCCTTCTTCACTGACCTTGGTCTCTGCACAAGTGTTTCTCTCACATATTCTCACTTCTCTCTCCGCCTGCTTTTTTTGCAGCAGTTTTTTTTTCTTAAATATGTTCTCACAGAGGCGCTACCATCGTCACTGATGGGCTCAGCCTTGGCCAGCAGTGGGTCCATCTTGGAGCTGGCTGGCATTGGATCTATTGGACACAGGGAAAGCTTCTAGCAGCTTCTCACAGAAGCCACACCTACAGCCCCCCCACTACCAAAACCTTGTCATGCAAACCCAATACAACTTTGCAGATTTCTCCTATGTTGGTAAAGTTACACATAAATGAGAAAAGTTCATGGTAATGTTACAGAATGTTTTTTTAAAAATGATTCAAGTCTCTTTTCTGCACAAAATATTACATCTCTACAAATTATTTTTATTTATTTAAAAGCAATTTCTTTTTAATTTCAACATTCAAAATTCCAATTTACTGTTATGCATGTATGCATGGGTGTATATCCACAGACATAAAGCTGTGCTTTAAAAAAATGACAGTACTTCAATAGTTTCTGGCCCAAATAAGTAAATATTGAGAGTTACAGACTCCTGTGCAAATATACTAGCATTCTGCTATTTCTATCAGTATAAAATAAGCACTGGCTATGGGTAATATTGCAAGTAGCATGCAATGCATTATTGATTATTTATTGAAAATTAACGACATCTGAAAAATGGTTCAGATAATACTAAAAAAAAAAAGACATTTTTGAGCTATCTGTTTTGTATTTCATAAGTGGGATGTAAGTAGTAACATCTTCCAGAAAAACACTCATGCCACTGAGGAACAAGTGCTGATACGCTGAAATAAGAGAGGATTATAGTTGATGGCAGCACATAGAACATACTCTCTTAAAATATCCATAAGCTATTTTATATTCCAATTTCCAAAGTAAAAAAATACATAGATTTCATATTTGATTTGTTCTGGCACAAATCTGGGTAAACTAGAGTGCAGGGCTACCCAACTCAAAGTTATTAAAAGAAAATTATACCCACAGTCTATACTCTGGCAAGCACTCAAAAGCAGTCAAAGTAAGTCATGAGGTAGTCTTATTTTTTGGTAAATACCTGACATTTTCATTAGTATACACTTGCAAGGAGTGCATTCTGATGTTCCAAATGCCTATAAACAGCAAAAATGAACACACGCACACAAACACACACACACACACAAATCACAAGTAATTTAGAAAGAAAGTGCTCTTCTTATTTTTTCATTTGTAAGCTCCTACGAGGTTGCCAGCAAATGTTAGCAGGAAAATATTTTTGGGAGAAAAATAGAAGGTTTTATGTGTAAGAACTTTGTCCTGCTAAGTCAGATGAAAAGTCCACGTAGCACAGTACATCAGGGTAGCAAAAGGAAATGCTATTCAGGGAGAGCACACATGTCCAGCCAGTTTTTCCCAGCACACTTGCACAGTACCTACAAATGTTGGGTTAGGGATGCCAGAAGGCAGTTACTTGCCTACTCCTTTTCTTACTAAATTGTCATTTTGTTTATGACAACAATTCCTTTTCGAACCTACATATTCTACCTGACTCTACAATCTCCAGTAGATTCCAAAAGTTCAATGCCCACTGCACAAAGCAACACCTTCCTTTGTTTTAAATTCGCCTCCTACTACCTTAATTGAGTGCCGCCCAGTTTTACTGCTGTGATATTCGGCAAATAACAGTTCCACATTCCTTTTACCTACTGCCTTCGTGATCACAGAAATGTCAATCATATTTCTGCACCTTCTTTATTCCAAATTGAAACGACAGCTTTGGTTACATGACTTGTTTTTCATACAAGAACTGCTGTAGATACACACGTGGCCTATCTGAAAGTATACATAACTTCCATTTTTAAATTTACCTTGTATTTAAATTTTACTTTTGAATAGCGTCTTTTAATTCACTTCTAAAATATGGTTGAACTTTCAACTTGACAGTCAGAAATCTCCAAATTCTCTAAAGAATTAGCACATTGTTCTCATGTCTGTTAATACCTATATAATATGCAAAATCAATTCCCAACTACCTTTAAGCATGAACATATACAGCAACTCATATCTGAAAATATTCTATCAGTCATTTGTGCATAACATAATTATTTGCCCGACCTTAAAGGAGTTTGGAATAACTGTTAATGTGTCTTGCTGCAACCCAAGCTCTGGAACAATGACTAACCAGGAATCCAACATGATAGCTTTAAACACCATCTAAATCATACATCACGCCCTGCCTGTTAACAGCAATACATCTTCACAGGTAGTCGATCTGGGAGATGGATCCCCATCTCTGTTACCGTCAACTACTGCACGGAATGCATTAGGAGGAAGAAATAAAGTGCTTATCTTACTTTGAAAGCTCGCTATAACCTCCATATTGACGCCAGCTGAATTTTTTACCGGCGGCAGCCGCGGTATTTCAGGAGCACCCAAGGGAGCCTTTGAACAAGTCGGTCCCACCGCCGGCTCAGCGAACCGCCCTCCACACGCGCCTCAGCTGAGCGCCGCCCCGGCGGCGGGAACGGGGCACACCCGGGCCT
>NW_010133065.1:0-6544 GCF_000699245.1 Pterocles gutturalis | reverse complement strand
CATCGCTCCAGCCTGTCCAGATCCCTCTGGTCTTCCCTAGTCTGCTGATGTGGTCACTCCCTCATGGAAAGCCACTAAGTTGGTGAGGCAGGACTTGCCCTTGGTGAAGCTGTGCTAGCTGTCTCGAATTGCCTCCGTGTCCTCCAGCTGCCTCAGCATGGCTTCCGGGAGGACCTGTTCCATGATCTTCCCAGGCATGGAGGTGAAGCTGAGAGGCTGGTAGTTCCCAGGGTCCTCCTTTCTACCCTTTTTAAAAAGGCTGCAATGTTAGTCTTTTTCGAATCACCAGGGATCACCCTGACTGCCATGACTTTTCAAATATCATGGAGAGTGGCTTGGCGACTAAATCAGACAATTCCCTCAGGACTCTTGGATGAATCTCATCTGGTTCCATGGACTTATGTACATCCAGCTTCCAGGTCATCGCAAACTTGATCTTCTCTTACAGTGGGAGGGGCTTTGCTCTCCCAGTCTGCATCTTCCAGCCCATCCCCTCAAGAGGTGTAGGAACAGAGGTTGTTAGTGAAGACTGAGGCAAAAAAGTTAAGTACTTCTGCCTTCTCCTCATCTGTTGTTGCCAGCTTGGCAGCCTTACTCATCAGAGCAAATACACTTACATACCTGTAGAAGCCTTTCTTGTTATTCTTGTTGTTCTTGTTATTCTTAGCATCCCTCACCAAGTTCAGCTTCAGCTGTGCCATGAACTTCCTGACCCCATCCCAACACAACCGGGCAGTGTCCCTATACTCTTCCCAGGATACCTGACCCTGTTTCCACTGCTTATTCATTTTCTTTTTGCCCTTTAGTTTGAGCCACAACCAACCACGCTGGTCTCTTGCCTATCTTACTTTTTGTACGTGGGGATCGAGAGTTCTTGAGCACTATGGAAGGCATCCTTGAAGATCTGCCAGCTCTGCTGTTCCCCCTTGTCCCTGAGGGCAGTTTCCCGGGGGATCCTTTCAACTACCTCCTTAAAGAGCTGGAAGTTTGCTTTCCCAAAGTTCAGGGTCCTGACTTTACTCTTCGCTTGATCCTTATCCCTCAGGACTGTGAACTCCACCAGTGCGTGGTCGCTACATCCCAGGCAGCCTCCAACTGTGATGTCCCCAACTAGCTCACTCATGATCACCAGGTCAAGTATTGCATCTCCCCTGGTAGGCATGTCTATTATCTGACTTGAAAAGTTATCTTCAATACATTCTAGGAATCTCCTGGATTGCCTACAGCTTGCCGTGCTACTCCTCCAGCATAGGTCCGGGTGGTTGAAGTCCCGCAGCAGGACAAGAGACTGCAAGCACGATGCCTCCTGCAGTTGGAGTAGGAAGGCTTAGTCAATCGCCTCCTTTTGATCAGGGAGCCTATAGTAAAGTCCAACCACTAAGTTCCCTTTGTTGCTTTGGTCTCTCACTTTCAGCCACTGGCTTTCAACCTGCTCATGGCAATTCTTCAGAGACAGCTCTTCACACTCTATCCATTTCTTGATGTAGAAGGCAGCTTTGCTGCCCCTCTTCCCTCACCTGTCTCTTCTGGGCAGCTTGTAGCCATTAATACCCACACTCCAGTTTTGGGATTCATCCCACCAAGTTTCGGTGATGGCAAGCAGGTCATAGTTTTCCAGCAGCACAGTGGCTTCAAGCTCCTCTTGTTTGTTGACCAATCTGCATGCGTTGGCATAGAGGCACTTCAAAGTAGCAGCGTTGTTGTTCTTCCTTTACCAGCTGTTCATCAAAGGCTTAGAGGTAAGGACAAGGGATGCCCTGCAGAGATTTTGAAGTCCCCATAACTGTATTAATCAGCACAGCTATCAAACAGGAAGGAATTTTTCCTCGGCCAGGTGCAAGTGGTGCTGCTTTAGCAGTGTGAAGATCTCTTTTCTTATTGCGCTCCTTGCACTACAAACTCATGTTTACATGGGAAATCCATTCAGCACACAAAGTACTGTAAGCATAGTGAAACTCAGGTGGCTTAAAAGTTGGTAGTACTTGTAGGCTCTAAAGAGTCTTCTCTGAACATGCACTTTGCTCCAGCCAATAGTCCACACCTATGACTGAAAGAAGCGTTTTTGCAGCCAAACTGAAGTAAGCAGAAGAGCAGCTTTATAATAATGACAAGACCACAAAGAAGAATCAAAAAGAGACCTCATCTCAGAAACAAACAAAAAAGTTAGAATTTTTATACTTTTCTATTTTTCACAGCACAGCCTCCCATTTTTTACTCTGAACTATCTAATACAGTATATATGGTCTCAGAAGGTATTTGGGAAATATTAAAGGTCTAAAATCCATGTCACTGTGTCAGGGACAGCAGGTTGTGGTAAGTAATTTTCTGATGGAATAAAGATCAGTCTGTATCCTCTGTCCCCAAAATTATTCAGTAGCACTAACCATGCATTTATCATGCATTTGTTATTTCAGAACATGATCTCAGAATGGTCAGAAATTATGCTGATTATGCCCCGAAATTTATTTGACTGTGGTTTTTGGCCAAGATTTTGCCACCAAACTATGCTCTGTTTGTGTGTTTCATTTTCCTATTGAAAAGTATCTCTGATGTTTCATGTAGATGCAAGGTATCTCAAAGCTGCAAGATGCATGTGTCAGAATGGTTCTTCCTGGTATTTTGTCAGGTTCACTCTTTGGCATTACTTCTTTTTCAGATCCGCTATGCTGGTGCTGCTGACAGTTCAGTTCAGTTTATCTTCTATCAGCCTATCATTCACCGATGGAGGGAAACAGATTTTTTTCCTTGTTCAGCATCCTGTGGAGGAGGTAATGAATTACCACTGTGTTCCAGAAATAGTCATCTGCATACAAGATCCGTCCCAACTGCTGCACTGAGATTTGGACCTTTAATATGGGCAAACTCTGAAAATGAAAGTAGTTATAGCTAAGTGAAGGGAGGGATGTAGTAACAGTGGTACTAGCCTGTAGATTTTTTAGCATTATACCATGACCTGTACATAAAATACACTGTGATATCCAAATGACTGCATTTAATGCTACAGCATAGGAGCTCATGCAATTTGGGCACACTCTGGAATCACAAGATGTCCCATTTGCCCCCATCCCCACAAGCAGCTTTACACTCTGAATTAAAATTGAGTGTACAAGTCTTGTTGACCAGGAAACCTCTGCCTTGTTTTTTGGTTTTTTTTTTTTTTGCTTTAGGCTCCTGAATTTTTATTTGACCATAGAGGTTGTCTTTTGTTTCCTCCTATGTGTGATTTAAGTTGTTTTCAATCTGGTCTGTAAAACAGTAGCTGTTATGTCCAAAAGCACTGATATTTTCAGTTTACTTTTTACCAAACCAGAATTTAGATGGACTTTAGAAGAGAGGAGGAACACCATGCCACATGTTATTTCTTTCACTGTATATTGCAGGTTATCAACTGACATCTGCTGAATGTTTTGATCTGAGAAGCAACCGGGTAGTAGCAGATCAATACTGTCACTATTATCCTGAAAATGTCAAGCCGAAGCCAAAACTTCAAGAGTGTAATCTGGATCCTTGTCCTGCAAGGTCAGTCATCTCTAAATTTAAAGAGACTGGGTTCTAGAGGGCTAAAGCAGAGTAAGAAAACACTCTGTTGCGTAATTCAACCTACATAATTCAACCTCTTTCTCATCCTGAGGATGTACTGTGCAGAAAAAGACTTCTGTTTAGCACCTCCACATTGCAAGGACTGATTTGAAATGGTTGTTTCTTCCCCACAGATTGTGTTTTGCCTCATTAAACATTAAAAAGTGTGAGAAAATAAACTGTCCATCATACCATCCCATGATTGAAATGTGTCTCTTAAGTGTTAGTGAGATGGAGAAATTCCCCTTGGGGTGAAATGTCGTTGGAAAATGGTTATCATCGCAATTAGAGGCTTTTTTTTTTTTTTTGGTTACATTTTATCCTTAATAAAAAGCTTACTTGCAGTCATGGAAGCTTGTAACAATGTAATGCAGAATTTTTTTCTGATTATAGCAATACCTTCAGCCCCACAAAAAAGACTCTCTGCTCCCCTGCCAAGCATTCTTCCTCAGAAGATTAATAGTAAAAATAGTAAGATCACAGAGTCAGATTTCCCATGTATAAGAAAAGGAACAAAACCACAAAAAGGACCAATCCTTTGTTACACTGATTCCCCTGAACTTCACTGGAGCAGTCTGCAGCCGGTCGTAAGCTGTAAGCATTCATTTATTTAATCTAAACCTTTTGGTGCTCTTGTGTGGCTTTGCTAAAAGATGGTTAAGAACAGCCCAGCAGGCATGCATGCAAAGATGTCCTGAAGCCATTTATTTACCTGCTTCTTTCCCTCTAGACTAGTTTTGTGCTAAGTTTAATAAAGTGAATTCAAGTGTCACCTGAAAGGTTGCTGTGGCTCTTCAGATTGCTGGAGATTGCCACAGAAAAAAGATGTCCTAGCCAGGAGAAGAAGGATGCTTTAGGGACCTATGGGACTATGTGTCCACTGTACTGAGGATGATTGCTTTCCAAACCAGGTATACCAGCTTTAGACTAGCTAGGCATTATCAGAGCAGAACAAATCACTCCAAGCTCAAGACAGTTTTTACCTCTTCTAGAAAGTTTTCATTGAAGTTCATGGACTTTCATAGCTGGTGTTAACACTCAGGTTTATTCATCACTGAAGACACATTTACTCAGAGTGTATGGCAGTTCGTATTCCCTTGTTCTAGTAAACACATTTTAATGGTGATTCTGTTTGTCAATAATTAAAAGCTAGAAATGTTCTCAAACAATTTTAAATTTCAAGTGAAAACCTCCCAGAATTACAAAGTGGAAATATTAGATCTCAAAATCCAACATTATCTCAGCTGTATTGTACAATCTTTAAGGTACATACTGTATCATATATTTCATGAGGATGTGTTAATGGCATATTAATATTATATTAATGCAGCTTCACCAGGGCTTTGTGAAGAGTATCCCCTGTTGGGAATGTACTCAGAAGTGATTTTTCAACTGGTTTCACACCATTCAACAAAACCATTATTTCCTTTAGCAATATTCTGTCAAGTTCAGTATGTGGCTTCTTTTCTCCTAGTACTTTCCACAAAAAAATATATTTAATTTTTCAGGTTACTTAAACATATTAACAGTTGCAACTAGAAACCTTACTGTAATATAGTTCTTGTCTTTTTTCCTCAGTGATTTTCTGAGATCAAAAACTGTTTCTTTGAATTCCCCTTTGAATTGTTTGAGACAAACAAAAGTAGAGGCCAGGTATGATCATGTAGGAGTCTTAAATATGAAAGTCTCAGAAAAAAGGATAAATGAAAAGTGTGAATCAATATGGAACCTGTATTTTAGATTCACCTCTCATAGTGCCAATGAGAAAGTGGTTTTATGTAGCTGTTTTTTGGGGGGGGGGTTTTAAACCTTAAACTGATATTTTTAAAAAAAATACAGTTCTGAGTCAAATACATAATTTGCCTCTGGAATTTCTACTATGGATATTTTCCATACTTTTCCCAATAATTTAAAATTACATACTCTCAAATGGTAAGACAGATGACTGCATGGTGCATGGGAGGAAAGAGAGGAAAAAAATAACAGCTGGGCAGATGTCAGGAAGCAAATTTTAGTTTTACGTAAGACATAACAAGGCAAAGTTGTTGATATAAAGACCCTGAGGGAAGGGAGAGTCATTTAGAAGTACAGCTATGCCATCCCAGGGTACAGACACTAACAGAGAAGAGTTGGCTTTCTGAAAAAAATCCTCAAGGAATGCCAAATTGCAAATGGTTATTTTCAAAAGTGCCTTTGTAAAGAATTCAAGAATCAACAACCCAGACAGAAAACCAGAGGACATCTGTGGTAAATTCTGGAATCCCAGTGTTTTGTTATGGTCAGGAAGAGGGTAGGTGAAGCAGAACAGGGTCAGAAGCATGAGCAAGGAGGGCCTCCTGCAGTATCTTTGCTGTGTGGGAGTCACTCTGCTCCACTGGTATAAAACGAAGATGCTAATTTTTCCTGGCAAACACAGTTCCAGTGAGGCATAGCTGATCAGTGGCTGATGAGTGTTCCTATGGTGTGTCAATGAATACCACAGAAAATAGTTGTGGAAGACCACAGTGGCGCTGAATAAAGCAACTGAGAAGAGTTACAGTAGGAGAGCTTTAAAATTTTCAGCAAAAGGCAGGCAGAAATAAAAGTTTTAATGAATATCATGTGCGCATGCAATTAGTTGACTCTTTAGGCATAGTGCATAGAAATGTTTTACTTTATTGTGTTTATTATGGCAATAATTAGCAGTATTGCTGGCATCATAAGTAGCAAAAAAAACTTAGACTGAAAAAACATGGAAAACAAATCAACTTCTCTTTTTACAAACTCAGTTTCTCACATACTCTAAAGAGAAGTAGTGTGTGGAAGGTTATTTGTGCAACTGATATATGTCAGCAACTGATGTCATCTACCTGGACTTGTGCAAAGCCTTTGACAGTGTCCCTCATGATATCCTTGCTTCTAAATTGGAGAGACATAGATTTTACAGAAGGACCATGCAGTGGATAAGGAACTGGCTGGATGATCG
>NW_010133064.1:428-6887 GCF_000699245.1 Pterocles gutturalis | reverse complement strand
GGGCTTCAATAGGGAAGCAGTCACATGACCTTGATATAAAAATGTCCAATTCCTTGTAAAAGTTCTCTGTATTTTCAGTGAGTATCAGTCTCACATTCTTTCAGCTTTTTGGCAGTTCCACCATATGAGTTTTCCAGACTGAAATAGTTTGTCTTCACCTGCCAAGATCTGCATTCAGTGTTTTAAAAAAAATGTTGGGAAGAAAGAATGAGGTAAACGAGGCTGAGCTGGTGCTTACCAACTAGTTGTCTTTGGAAATATGAAAAAAATTGTCACTTTTTTGTCAAACAGTTAGCTTAGTTTATATTAAGGTAACTTTCTAATGTGGTTTATACTAACTGGGTGACTCAAGCAGAGACACCAAAGACTGAGTGACTAGTCGAACATCAAAAGAGGTACTCTACACTAGGGGACGTTCGTTGAGTAAAGGAACCTTTTGCCACGCTTGTATAAACATTAGTGGTTTTTATATTCTAAGCAACCTGTTCCTGTGCTTGATCACATTCACGGTAATTTTTTTTTTCTTGACATCTAATCACATTTCCTTCCTGCAGCTTGTGTTAATTGGCCCTTGCCTTTTGCTGTGCAGCTCTGAAAAGAGTCTGGCTCTGGCTTCTCTGTAACCATCCATTTAAGAAGAGGGTTAGCTAGATTTGCTCCTTAGCCCCTTTCCTAGCCTGAAAAAAGCTTTCTTATCCTGTCCATATACATCATGTGCTCCAGCCCCCTGACCATCTTCAAGGCCTGCCTCTGGACCTGCTCCAACAGATCCATGTCATTTTTATATTGGGGGCCCCAGAGCTAAACACAGTACTCCAGGTGGAGTCTCACAAGAGCAGAGTATATGGGGAGACTCACCTCTTTTGACCTGCTGGTTATGTTTCTTTTGATGCAGCCCAGAACACGGTTGGCTTTCTGGGCTGCAAGTGTCATTGCCGGCTCATATTGACCTTCGCATCTGCTAGCAACCCCAAATCCTTCTCTTCAGGGCTGCTCTCTATCCACTCTCCGCCCAACTTGTATTTGCACTTGGGATTGCCTCGACCCAGGTGCAGGACCTTGCCCATGCCCTTGTTGAACTTCATGAGGTTTGCATGGGTCCACCTCTCAAGCCTGTCAAGGTCCCTCTGGATGGCATCCCTTCCCTCCAGTGTTTCGACTGCACAACACAGCCTGGTGTCATTGGCAAACTTGCTGAGGGTACACTCAACCCACTGTCCATCTCTCCCACAAAGATGTTCAAACAACACTGGGACAAGTACTGCAGAAAGCCCTGCAGAACGCCACTTGTCACTGGTCTCCACTTGGACATTGAGACATTGAGTGCAACTCTTTGAGTGCGACCATTCAGCCAGTTCCTTGTCTAATGAGTGGTCCATCCATCAGATCCATGCCTCTCCAATTTAGAGACAAGAGTGTCACTTGGGACAGTGTCAGAGGCTTTGCACAAGTCCAGGCAGATGATGTCAGCTGCTCTTCCCTTATCCACCAACACTGTGACCCTGTTGTAGAAGGCAACCAAATTTGTCAGGCATGATTTTCCCTTGGTGAAGCCATGTTGGCTGTCACCAATCACCTCCTTGTTTTCCATGTGCCTTAGCATAGTTTGCAGGAGAATCTGCTCCATGATCTTGCCAGTCACAGAGGTGAGACTGACTGGTCTGTAGTTCCCTGGGTCTTCCTTTTATTCCTTTCTTAAAAATGGGGGTTATATTTCCCCTTTTCCAGTCAGGGGGAACTTCTCCGGACTGCCATGACTTCTGAAATATGATGGATAGTGGCTTAGCGACTTCGTCTACCAGTTCCCTCAGGACCCGTGGATGCATCTTATCAGGTCCCGTGGACTTTGTGCACCTTCAGTTTCCTTAGGTGGTCTTGAATCTGATCTTCTCCTAGAGTGGGCAGTGAGTACCTCAGCCTTCTCCATATCCTGGGTACCGAGGTCTCCCATTTCCTTCCTGAGAGGGCCCACATTTTCCCTAGTCTTCCTTTATCACCGATGTACCTGTAGAAGCTCTTCTTGTTGCCCTTGACATCCCTGACCAGATTTAATTCTGTCAGGCCTTTAGCTTTCCTAACCTGATCCCTGACTGCTCGGACAATTTCTCTGTATTCCTTCCAGCCTACCTGCCCTTGCTTCCATCCTCTGTAGGTGGTGGTCTCCGTAGCTTTTTTGGTCTTTTTGCTGTGCTGTCTAATGCTCAAGCTTTATCTGTACTAGGAACAGGATGGATAAAAGACACTCACTTCCTAGTCAAAGGGAGGATCCTGCTTCTTTTCAAAGATACTTTTGGCATTGAAAGGAGAAAGCTTGCTCTGTTCTGTGCTTCAAATGGATGCAACAAGTATGAAGAACCTGAGAAGACTGCTACTGTTTGTCTTAGAAATGAGTAGAATAATGAAATGACATGAGTAAATAACACTGCAACAGAATGCAGAATAATGAAACTTGGTAGAGAAGGGAATCTGTAGTTTCTTTTGATCTTGTTCCACAGCATGTGGCAAATCAATATGCAAAACAATTGAAACCCCAAAAATTCCCAAATGTTGCTCTTGTGGTGCATGCTTTGGCTGAGGAACTCACTGCTATAAGATGATGTCAACACCAAAGGATTTGAAGAGAATTTGGGCTTATCTATAAGACTACCCACTGGTCAAATATCAGAGGAAAATAAAATCTTACTTGCTTTGTGATTTAATCTGATCTTTGTCTCTAGGGTGTCAGCTGACAATCTTAAATGAACTTTATTGGCTGCATTTTTCTTATTGGGATTCCTTTGGATGTGTCTGGTTTTCGCACATTGTCAAAGGCAAGCTGCTGGAGTGATGGGGACTTAACATTTGATCTAGTATGGCAGTTCTTCTGTAGCAGAATCCTAGAAATTATGGTGCTGAACTTGAAATAAGAAGTATGATTGACAATTTACGCCGTGCTTTCACATTGCCATATGGTATCACTTCATCTCCTGGTAGCTTCTGATCCTACTTGGAGTTGCCCAAGTGGGAAAGAACGACCCTCTGTGGGGTAACTTCAAAGTACCATAGTCATTGATCATGCCTAAGTCCTGTGCTGTTGATATTAATAGGGGGAAGGCTCTTGTTTTCTTAGGCACCAGCAATTGCTGTTAAATACAATCTAGAGTAAGCTGTTTCCATTAACCTTCTTACAAGTAGTGGTAGTGCATCTTTCAGTGGCATAGAATTATCTAACACAGGAAGAACACCATGGCCAACTAAGATACTGTCATGGTACATCGCTGTTCTTTAACTGGGAGAAACAAAGGTGACATTTGGAGCAGAATTCTCCTACCAGCTATGAAGCAGTCCTTTCACGGTATCACACACTTGCCTCATGATGTCTTGCATTTATAAAATGCTTCTGGGTGTATATTTTAAAATAACACTAATAAAGAGGGATCTTAATAGAACTTGAGGGAATAAATACCATTTGAATACCTTTGTGAAAAGCCATGGCCCAGAGGTTTTACTATTAAAGTGCAGTGGAAAAGAATACTGAATAAGGTATACTAATTTTGAGGATCTCTCTTGTTCTTTTCCCTATTGAAATACAGAGAGTACAAGCTCAATGACCTTTTTTATTCTAGCTCTTCATTTCTTTTGGTATTTTTTATGTGCTACCTTTCCTTTATTAAATGGGGGGGGGGGAAGTATTAATTTCTTTGTTTATCTTTCATCATCTCTAGCTATGTTAGGTTCTTATGTAGTCACTTTGCTCTCACCTGAATGCTATTAGCTCCGCAGGACCCTAAGAAGGTTGCAATTAATAGTTGCAGTCTTCAAAAATATCCTTCTTAATAGTTGTTAAGAGTGGTTAGTTAACAGAACTTCAGCTGTCAAGACTCACTGTAAATAATTTGGAACCTTTGTCTCTCTTACGGGACTCTCTTGTACTTATGCATGTCAGGGAGCAGTAAGAATGGGTTATCTTATAAGGGGAGGTGAGCTAGGAGCTTTAATCGTAATGGCAGGAGTAGCGCAAGCTAAATGTGAGAAACAGAACTAACAACATGTGGGCAAGATATCAAGTGAGCAGTAGACACAGATACTACAACCATTGTGAACACACTTGGGCTTGTAAGGGTTGTAACTTAACAGAACAGCCAGCAATTAATAATTTCATCGAATTTACTTTTAATCAGTAAGTTTATGTGTAGAACATAGTAAAAGCAGCTTTAGCTGCAAGGATTCAGGGAGGCTGACAGAGTTTAAAAAAATTTTTTTTTGCTCTTGTCTTCTGTTCTTTGTTGTATAGGCAGAAAGTGAAAAATGGGGATTATTTTTCCTTCTTAAAAAGAAATGTCTTAACATTAACAAACTCATACTCTGATGATTCTGATGTTGCTTGCTATTATTGATTGCCTTTGAAGGTTCTGGAATTTTCCGAGTTTCTCCTTGGCTGAGGATAAAATATAGAGCTGTTAGAAAAGGAAACCTTTTTCTTTAGCCCATCCACAATGAATTAGTTAAGCAGATGTTAATGAAAGGAAATAATGGTTAGACACTGAAATGTTCTTAGCTCTATGGCTAAGAGTTTAGTTGACCTTTATAATGGCAATCTCCTGTCATCCATGTGAATCTACTGAAATAGAAAGTGAAATCTCACTTTTTAATTATGTGCACACACATTGCTTGTGCATGTCCAAAACAGTTGCAGGGACAGATTAATTTGTTGTTGTTGTTTTTGACAAAGCATATGGGTTACTCATTCTGTATGCATATGCCCATGTGGACAGAGGGGTAAAGGAGGAGACGGGAAAAGGACACCAGTTGGTTGGTTTTTCTTGACCTGTGTTTGGACTTTTCCTGTTAAAATAAAGTTTCTGTTCTAACCCACAGATGTTTCTGCAGTTCCCTAAATTTTATGGAGAAGATTGGAGGTGTACACTTCAATCATCTGTCATTGCAAGACGACTGAAAAAATACTTTGCTTATTATTGTACAGGAATAGCTGGTGTATGCAATAAGGAAGCTTAAAAGTAAGGCTAAATATCAGCTTAATTGAGATGCAGTACTTGGCCAGGTTTAGAAATGAGTTAGTAAATTACATTATTGGATCTGGTCCACATGGTATTTAGTCTAAGTCTGCACTGAAGAATCTCCCTTAGTGTGTCTGTGTACAACATTTTCCAGAAGGTATATGTAACACTAAACTTCATTAAAAATTGAGTAGATTTGGTCCTGAATTTTCATTTTTCATTTGCAAAAATTCTCCAGAACCTTCTTCTTCCTTTTGCTAGGAGATATTCCAAGTTGTCCTGAGGGAATCTGTGTTCTGGTATGTGAGGGTAGTGACTTGCTGACTGGTTTTTTTGGTTTGTAGTCTCCTAAGGGGTAAGGATTCATTTATAGTTGCATGTTGATTGTTGTAGAGCATGCATGAATTCCTGGGGGCCTTCTACTCTCAAAAAGTAATTCGTCTGTCTGCAGGGATTCTTGAGATAACTGCTGTTACATAGAGTGCAAGAGGTATACTGGATTAAGGGAGTACGGTATCTGCATTATAGCATTCTAAGGGCTTTTCATCCAATAATGCAAAATGAAGACCAGTAATAAGCCGACAGGGCAGTTTGTTAGTCCTCTGCTAGTGCTTAGAGACTTAAAAGTATCCACATACTATTCAGGTGTGGGGTTTTTTTCCTTTAATATGATCTGATTGCGCACATACAAATTGTCCATTATCAGTATGTGTCTTGGCTAGATGCTGTATCCAGAGCATTTTTATAGAGACAGCCATCTGGCTGAGGGTATGGTAGTAAAGGGCAATGTATGGTAATAAGGTAAGAAAGATTCAAGAAAAAAAATATTATGATGAAGGAATACCACCATAATATTTCCTGTACATTTGAGACACAGGAAGAAGGGAACTGCTCATCTTACTGAGATAATGAAGCATTGTACAGCAAGCAGGTCACAGTTTCAAATCCAGCCCAGGTTGTTAGCAACAAATGTGTTGCCATCTGATTTATGTCCTCCTCTGTGTATAAAGACTTGGTGAAGAGTCAGCCCAATTTCCATTGAAAAACAGGAGACTGACAACTTCGCTTTCATTGTATGGAATAACTAGGACTGATTTCATTGTATGGAACAACTCAGGATATTCAACTCCCTGAGCTGGCAGGCAGGGACAAAGACCAGAATAACCTTCCCACAATCCAGGAGTAAGCAGTTAATGACCTGCTACGCCACCTGGACACACACAAGTCTATGGGGCCAGGTGGGATCCACCCGAGTACTAAGGGAGCTGGCAGGGGAGCTTGCCAAGCCACTCTCCATCATTTATCAGCAGTCCTGGCTAACAGGGGAGACCCCAGAAGACTGGAAACTTGCCGATGTGACGCCCATCTACAAGAAGGGCCGTAAGGAGGACCCGCGGAACTACAGGCCTGTCAGCCTGACCTCTGTACCAGGGAAGATTATGGAACGGCTCATCTTGAGTGT
>NW_010133064.1:0-204 GCF_000699245.1 Pterocles gutturalis | reverse complement strand
GGAACATCCTTTGCTGGATAAAAAACTGGCTGGATGGCCGAGCCCAGAGAGTCGTGGTGAACGGCGTTAAGTCCAGATGGTGGCTGGTCACCAGTGGTGTTCTCCACGGATCGGTTTTGGGGCCTGTCCTGTTTAACATCTTCATCAATGACCTGGGGAGGGGATTGAGTGCTCACTTAATAAGTTTGCTGATGATACCAAATT
>NW_010133063.1:0-22260 GCF_000699245.1 Pterocles gutturalis | reverse complement strand
TTATTATTATTATTATTATTATTATATTTTTTATGCACATGTAGAATTTAAGTGGTTATGTATTTAAACTATCTGATACTAGCCCGGTGCTATTCCTAATTTTAACAAAATAATTACAAGAATAGGAAGCTGTGCACAAATATGGTGTATATAATATTTATACTAGGGAGCTCTGTGCTTTTGCATCAAATATATCCAACATATATAAACAAGAAAAGACATATATACAGAGAGAGTTGGAAAAAAAGGCTTGGTTTATAAGCTACTGTGCTATGTTTTTATTTAGCTCTGAAGAATGGATCTCCTCTCCCACAAAGAAGCAGCAGCAACAGCTGCAACCACTGCAAATATCCCCTGCAGAACTTAACGGAACTTCACGAAAGAGAAAGACATAGACTGATGAGACTTGCTGGAAATAGCTATGTATTGAGGATGTGAATACATTCAGTTAAAGGAAATATTCATGTTGTATTACCCATTACTATGGAGGTTTTTATACTGATAGAAGATATAATGTAGTTCAGTTAAGTAGTAACAAAAATTTAACATTGATAGCCTAATTTTTGTATAGTTATTTTTCATTTCTAAAAGTTTTCAGAGTTTTTATGTTCATGTGTGAAAAAAGTTTAAAGTATATCTTTTTTTATTTATGAAAAAAAATCTTTTCAATAAAACTGCTTCGATACAAAGCACTGCCAATGTAATCGATTGTAATAATTAAGTCAACAGATAGTGCCATGAAATGAGATTTTAATTTTAAAAAGCATCCCAGGCTGTCTTGGGGAAGAGGAACTTTCTGGACTGCTCTTTTTTGATGGATGAGGTGTCAAGGTAATATAAATTTAAAAGGGAGGGTTTGAGTAGTGATACACTGAGATCTAACCACAGCTGTTTGTACAGTCCTTAGACAGTTAACAACAAGCCAATACCTAAGGCTGTGTGAAAGGTGTTGACGTGGTAATTCATATCTCCTTCAAGCAGTGCCAATGGAAAAAACAAAGTATTAACTATATGAAGAGTGGAACAGGTTTACTAGGAGGCTATTTTATGGATTGGGAGAGTGATGAGTAGGCATATTTCATGGGTGCAAATGAAATATTGTACCCATGCTAGCCACTTTTCAACATCTATGTTAATACAACCCTCATAAAAAAACCTCGCTGCTTAAGCAGATCAAAAATTGGCCCTTGACACAAAAAATGTACTATGACAGAAGGATTTGAGTAGGAAACGGTAATGTCACAAAGGAAAAAGAAAAATCCTTAGAGCTGAACTGTGCATATGTATTTGGAAATGGATACTTAAGCTGGAGGTAAAATAATCCTGTTGGGAAACTGTAGAAGAAAGTTATGATGATTCTGTTGGCTTTCGTAAATACTTTAAAAAAATTAAGTTTTCCATGGTTTAAGAAACAGTGTCTTTAAATTGTAGAGAATGTAGTCAACAGCTTGTTGAGGAAAAAAAAAAAGGGAGAGACAAAGGTCACCTTTAGTGACCTGCATCACAAGGATTTTTGTAATGTGCAGGGCAGAAAAGGACTAGGTATGATTAAAGATACTATTTAACCAGGGCCAGAGTGAGCAGTCGGAAATAGGCTTGACTGAATGAAAAAGATAGAGCAAGAGTAGAAAGCTAACCTTGAGACAGTATAAAACTTATTATTTGAAGCTGTGTAAATAAAGAACGTAGTAGGAGAAGGTGTTCAAGGATGTGGATGTGTTGGTTCACACCAGCCTCAATTTCTGCTTTGGAGTGAAAGTTGTTATCAAATCCACTTATTTATACTCAGCAACAAGCATTTTATATACAGCTTTTCAGAAAAGGGACTTTAAACTTAAAAAGACATAATGACATCCTGCTAGAAGTTTCAGAATGCTGATCACTGGTGCACATCTCAGTGACATTTCTCATAAAATGGAGAAATTAAGCAGTGCTTTCTGTGGTGGAAGGCTCTCCAAAACCTCATATCTTAAAGATAGTCTAAATTACTTCAGACATCAATTTGTCCTATTCTTAAATTAAGTATAACATGTAACACCAGCCAACAACAATGCTAGCTTGTTTTCCTCTTTTTCAGCTCTAAATTTAGACATCAAGACTTGAACCAGGGATCCATAATGGAGGGTTTGTCACGTTAGAAATTGTCCCACCACACCAAGTTACTCAGTAGTACTTCTTTTAAAAGCATTTATTTTAATTCTGACATCTGCCTAGCCTCAACCTCCAACCTCTGGATGACCTTGAATCTTATTTTATTAAATACCTATTCTAGCAGCAATGTTTCCTTTTGAAATTTATCTCTTGCCTTCACTGGTCAGTGTAGGCGCTACCAGCATCATGTGATGTATCTCCCTGCTGGCAGAAGCAAACAGGAAATTAAGGATGGTTTCCAGAGTTGTGCAATCACTATCGGAGATTTCAGGAAATTTCACCAGGGGATTTTCAGGATTTTTCAGCAGAGTAATTGCAAGTTACTAAAGTGCAAGTTACTGCTTTGCATAGCTGTTCAGGGCAGCTGATTTGGTCCTGACCAAACATTCAAGCTCTGAAGGTGTCAAATTTTTTTTTCTTTACCCATTCCTTACTCTGTAACAGAGCAAACCAGGGACTACAAATAGAGTGTGTATATTGTCCTCATTGATTTCATGAGGAGCTGGTGAAGAGTGGTGCAGGAAACGTGAGTGGAAGCAGTTCTGGCTGGGGCCTGGGACAGCTGATGGGAACGAGGAGTTGGTTTCTGATGGAGGCTGGAAGGAGCTCCAGGTGGGGAAGGGCTGCTGCCTGCTGCTCCCCCGTGGGAGGGCGGTAATGCGATGGAGGAATGGGCTGCGGGCACCTCAGCTCAGGCCCAGACTACTGCAGCTGGGGCCACCTGCCACAGAGCAGGCCTGGCTGGGAGTCCCCTTGGTTCCCTCCTGGCTGCTGGCACCTCTCCCAGCCCAGGGAGACAGGACCTCGTCCTCTCCCTTTTTTTCCCAACAGAGGTTTCCAGAGACCTTATATTTCCAGCGGTGCTGCTATCCTGGCGTGAGGTGGTGTCTGTGGTGGGCACTAGTGTGCAGGGCCCTATTGCTGTACCCTGTCAGGAAGCCGAGTAGGAGGCCCATTGCTGTGCCAGTTGACCCCACGCCACACAGTGGGCCCTGTACCCCCTACCACAGCAGTTTTCCTGCTCAGAAGGTAGACAAGATTTCCCCCATCAAAAGACCTGAGACCTTGTCCTTGCCCCAGCTTGCAGTTCTCATTGCTCCCACCCCATCAGACCCCAATATTATTGTGTTGTATGCTGGGCTTATCGGTGAAGATGGAAGTTAGAGCACGTGTTACTTCAACAAGGAGAGACAGGGAGCCACACCTCTACAGTGTAAGCTGCTGAGTGCTCTTGTAGGACTCGGAATCTCTGGCAAAAGTGCATCAAGAGGAAACCTAATGCAAGTCCTGTGTCAGCAACTGTGCTTATGTTCTTACCTCCTTTTTCCCAGTTTTTCCACCTAATGCAAGTCCTGTGTCAGCAACTGTACTTATGTTCTTACCTCCTTTTTCCCAGTCTCTGTCCCTTCAGCAGAGGAGAAAACGTTCATGGCAAGTCTCCCCCAAGTTTGGCTCAGTGCTTAAGCTCTGCTTTTCCGAGGCTAGTGTGTATTTCCATGCTTTAGCAAGCAGGGATGCAGAGACTGGCTGTCTCAGGTGAGTGGGATACCCCATGTAACCCCGTGATGTTGGTCAGTGACAAGTCCTTCCTTTCCAAACCATGCTGCTGTGGTGTTACAGCCCCATCATCAGTACCACAGCCCCAACTTCACAACTCTGCCATCCTGGTATCACCATCTTTTCCAGTACTTCTCTAGCCACATGTGTCTCATCTGTGACTTCTGCAGCCTCCAGGGCCTCTCTGAGTCCCATTGTCAGCCAGGGCTCCAGTTCAAGGAAAGAGCAGTGAGGGGGAAGGAGGAAAGGTTGATACCCAGGGGAGCAAAAGGAAGGCAGAGCAGTAAGCGAGGCAGGGAATCACTGCAGGATGATGCTATGCTATCACTACATCAGTAGTCTGGATGAAAACTGTACCCATTCCAAATGTCCATTGAGACACCTTGTGAGACTTAAGCAGTACAATTTATGGCTGTTTTGCTCTGAAGCCTCTAAAGCAGGTTTATATTGCTATTCTGAACTCCGTTTCAACTAAGCTGGTCAAGAGATTTGCAGTCACCATTGATGAATGGTCCATACTGTCAGTTGTTCACAATAGGAAGAGAGGTAAGTTGCTTGCTGTAATGTGTTTTTTTCAGGGATGCAGTGTCTACAGATGCATTTTGTAGTTATTCCTCCATCCCTTTTGCTTTGTGGCTCTAGATAACTGAGATCCCGTAGTTCGATTGGAGAGAAGGGAGAAGTGAAGCAGACTCAGTTGTCCTTCTTGGTGAATGAAGCACAACTTGTAAGCACTCAAAGCAGGTCTCACTCACTAAGGCATGTATATTTGGTGATACAGGAACAGCAATCAAAGAACTCCATTTTACTTGATGCTGCTCATGTCTTTGAAGATTCATTAAAAATTAATACAAATTGTTCAGGCAAATACTGTACTATTTCAGGAGTCAGTTTGTCTCAGTCATTTTCTACTTATACCTTCATCCTCCTTTGTCACAGTTTGTATTTTCTTCTCTTTTACTTTCTTTTTTTCCATGTGATAGCAGCAAAGGAGTCAGCATTCTTTTTAAAGGTCTTTTTTCATCTTTTTTCCTGGACGCTAGAAGAGGGGTTCTTAATCAAAGACTTCTATGATTATAGAATTTGGGTGGGGTTGTGGTAGTATCATTTTATGGATATTTAATAAAGCATTAGTAAGGAACTGTCCTTAAAATGTTGTCTGCCTTCATGGATCAACATTTTCCCCCACTAAATTCTGCTTCTGGATTTTTTTTTTTCATATTTAGGAAACAAAGCCAGGTAAGATTGCATTTCATTAGCACACAGCAAGTATAATCATTTCCACCGAGGTAACCATCACAGAACACATCTGCAGTCAATTCCTTTTCACCTGCCACAATGCAGTCCAGTATAGGAGAAGCCCCAATTAGTTTTAGTATTTTCTTTTTCAAAAGTTTGTTTGCTTATCCTCTAGGTATTAAAACACATTTTACTGATGGTAGCAGTAACAGTATCTTTCAGTATAAAGCAGCTATTAGCCTCCCTTTCTGCCTGTTGCTGCAAAGGGTGTATCCAGGGATTTTGACATTCCTGACACACCAGATCATCTCCCCAGGCTTCAGCATTAGGGGTCATTTCTGTTTCGTAAAAAGTATAGATGTGTATGCGCATACACAGACAAAGATATATATGTATATACATACATATAATTCCTCCGCTATTCTGTATTTCCATAAACAGGCTCTCCCACACTCACTGTGACTATGGAAATGCATAAAATTGCAGCAGAGCTACTGTGTTGACCAGATGTACTTCAACTGCACAGACACTCTATCTCTGCCTGTGTTGTGTGTCTTCTCTGCAGGAAAATGGCTCAAAGAAACAGAGAATTCTCAGCTTTAGCAAACAAAACTTAACGTGTGCACATAACATAACTGAATGCAATTTTATTTTAAAGCAACCTTTATATAAAACTAAGGAAAATTTTCAGATATTAGAGGCAAACAACAAGCACCTTCGATTTGTAAATATATTAATTCCATAATTTTTACTGTATGTTTAAGGTATGTTAATGGGTTCTTCCAACTCTCACTAGTTTTTTATAGGACTAAGTATTTATGGGGCTGTAAAGAAATCCTGACTCATTACTTTGTGTGTAATTATTTTATAGTACACTAGCAGCTAGCTGTTTATGACTACAATATTTAGGCCCTGTTTGTATGCACACAATCAAGCACACATGTAGTTTGCAACAGAAGGGGGCCACAAAGAATAGACCTTCCTTCAATTTGCCAAATTTGAACATACTACTTTACAACACCAGAACTGTTTCCCAGTCTTACACAAGAACAAAAGAACAAATTATGTAAGATTTTATTTTTCATCTAATGACATAGTCCAAGATTTTTGCTTAAACTATATAATATTCACTCTTTTTAACAAAGGACATTTATATTCTAGTTGCTTGAAGGACATTAAGTGGGCTCTCATTTCCTATTATTCACTCCCTCTTTATCCCTCATCCTATAACTTTGTCAAACCAATTAATCCATATCATGCAAGAAATACACAAATTGTTGCATTCAGGCCTAATTTCTAGAACAGGAAAATTATTTTCCCCCAGTGTACTTATAAATTTGGAAAAATGAACAAATCCACTAACTGTGGGAACCTCTCATTCATCATTTTTCACAAAAAAAAAAAAAAAAAAAGGTAGGTTAAAAAGTTACTGAATAAAAAACTGGATTCTTAAATTAAAAGTTGCTGCTACTTTGTTTAATGGAAATGATCCCAAAAAACTAAAAGTTAACTTTGTCTAGTAAACAGCTAGTGAAAACAACTATTTCATATTGCACATAGCTCCTGGTTTTATCATATTCTTACAACTAGATCCAAAAGGTAGTAGAGAAATGAAATGGCTGTATCATAAAATTAGTGCATAATTAAAGACTGCCTCATAATAGGCAAGATTTGTCTTACTTTCAAGAACCTGTCTTTTTAATTCTAAGGATCTTTTAGCACATATGTATGCGTGTGTATAATATCGACCTAAATTAACGACTGCTGTGTTGGAAGATACAGATCGCAGGTCCAGCTCTGCTCAAGCTGGAAGAGCTGGTTGTGCAAGAGGAAGATTCCTGACAGCCGGAGGAATGCAGTGAAAGAATTATTCTGAAACAATGGAGGAGGCCACTCTGCAAGTTGCTCAAGAGCTTCTTTTCTTCAGCAGAGTCCTGAGGCAATGCTAGGACAGAGGGTGTCCAGAGAAAAGTGAGAAGGGATGGTTAGAAGTTTTCATAATGTTAGGGACTTCTGGCAGCAGCAGTTGTGAGAGTAGTTTTAGTAATGCATACCAGAGCTAGATCAGTGAACAGAAATCAAAGCAGAGCTGCTGAAGTGGAAGCACACTGAAGACTGGTACACATGTGAGAAGCCTCACATGCTGAATTGGGTCTGCTTCTGTTGCAAATGGTAATTTTGACAGATTAATTGGCTACAGAGAACTGCCTTCAGTATAGCGACTTTATCTTCTGTCATTCATGCCTGAATTGACCTGAAGGTACACAAGGAGGCTGGTTGAGTCAAAATGCTGCAGCAGTACGGTAAAATGGGGATGGGTTAGATCAATTACTAAGTTATGGTGTGTTGCTGTTGCAGTGTGGTTTTAGACATGTGTAAGCTTGCAAGTAATCCTGTCCCTCATTGGCATTTTAAACACTGTTTTGAAGTTTGTAATTACATTCTGAGTGGAGAGCCCTTCAGATGCCAAAGGCAGTTTATTGTCATGCACAGCTTGAAAGGAAAAAAGTGCCTCTTAAAGTGGGTGGCCAGGCCAAGACTGACTTATCCAGCTGGACTCTGGATGGAGATTTTATCTACCTGCAGAATTGAGCCCATCTGGGACTCTCTGTCAGAGCATCCGACCTTTACAAGATTTGTCCATTCTTGTCCTCCTTACTCTGTAAAGACTGTGGGGCCAGCAGGAGTGCTGGCTGAGGGCTGTACTTGTCTCAGACTGCACAAAGCCAGAAGGGTTTTTGCTTTTTCCTCTTAGCTGTGATTGAGAGTAAGCTTGCAATGCTGATAGTCTCTGCTCTATTAAACTTTGCCATCCACGTGTGCCAAGATATTTCAAATATAAACAAGAGCCCGTGGAGAAGTCTGAATGGAGGAGTGAGTGGCAGGGAGGGGGAGAGTGTGGAAGCAATGGAGAAGGTGTAAGGAATCAGAAGAGGATGGCTTTGAAATTTGGGTCAGATGTTTCACATCTCCAAAAGTCCTCACAGTTTGTTAGGCCTCTGGTGCTGGATGCTTCCAAGACTGAAGCAGCTTGGGGTTAGAGATGAACGAGCCATGGATGCTACTGACAGATGACTCCAGGAGCCCTCAAGAGACTCAGCTTTGTGGTAGGAGTTCCCTACAATTAGATGTTGAAGGCAATAGAGAATATGAGCAGAAAACCGGGAACTGCTGGAGTTCCTGAAAATAAAATCCCAGGCAAGTATTTGAGAAGTAACACAAAAGCTGAACTGAGAGATGAACACATCTGTCCCCATTAGACTGAGATACTGTGGTAGATTAATGGAGACGACCTCACTAGCAAGACTCCTGATGGTGACAGGTAAGCATGGATTCAGGATTCTAGTGATTATACATTGCAAAACCTCAATGCAGTGGACTTTCTACTTATTTATGCCACATACTCTATTCCAAAAGACTTTTTTGGGGCCACTTTTCCTCACATTTGTGATCACATAACTTCCCTGAGTCACTGAAAGATCATGGAGACAGAATCAATTTCAAATAAGGTTTGGTGGTACAATAAGCCGTTTTTCTTATGGGAAAAAAAGCACACTGATTTTTTTTTTTAATTTCCTATCGCATGGGGGTTTTTGTGGCTCTCAAAGCCAGAGCCATCTAATCCCGTTAGTCAACCACTCACTGAATCACAGTCTGGGAACATGGGTCCTAGGCCATTCAAGTCTGAGTCATTTTTTATGTTAATACTAATATTTCAGAAGTGTAAGCAGTATTTTCTAGAAAATTAAGTGGGCTTGGAGTAGGAGAAATAACCATCATTATATGCCAGTATACTTCATGTGCTTTACATACAAAATGTCAGTTATTCTGGAGAAGAGTTGCTCCTTATATATTGATACACTGATTCTTAAATCCAATAAATACATTGATTTTTTTTTTTTTGCCTGAAGTGCTCTACTTTCTCTTATCTTAGAATGGTAATATATATGACTTCTGGTGTAAAGAAAGATTGGAAACATTATTTTAACTGAATCATTGAAGTGCAAATAGCAAGTGAAATTTTGGACTCTTCGGCATTCTCTGAGGGTCTGGAGGGGTCTCTGCCAGGCTTGAAGAAAGAGCAGAACATGGATGCTTTTGTTAGAATTTTGGCAAACAGAATTATCTGGAATTAACATGGTTTATTCAAATCTGTTTATATTCCAATTTTTAGAGTCAGGATGCCACTAAGGAAATTTAAACTGTATTCAGGCTTCATGATGTTAAATCAATGATATGTTTTCTTTCTTTTTGCTTTATCAGATGGATATTCTCACTAGCAGAGCCATGTTTTCAAGTGATTTGTCAGAATTGTTTCATATTTTAGATCTTCTTACATTCAGCAGATAAGAAAACTATCATAGCCGTGAAACAAAGGATATTTGGAACATATTTGTTTTGGGGTCCTGCTTATCACTTCAAACTGGATTTCTCTTGCCATAAGCATTACCCAGTTTCTCTTCTGAAAGTTTCCTGTATGTAAGAGAGTAACAGTGGCCCTGTGTCAAATGCATGATAACATTATCGAAATAGAAGAATTTGGGGTCAAAGAGTTTGCTGCTTAGCTCTGTTGCCAAGACTGACTGTTCCAGATCCTTATAAAGACATGCTGACACATCTATGTAATGTGTCAAGGACCTGATGATATGGAACGTTTTCCACAGCACTACTTGAAATGTGAGCCTTTCCTTTGTTGAAAAACTCTCCTGCATGTGCAGAGATTGCATGTGAAAAATAATAATGAAAAATATGCCATCTTCCTGGAGATTAAGAACTGGAAAGAAATCTGGGCTCTTTTTTCTGAGTTGGCAAAGAAGAAAGCAGATCAGTGTTCTGCATTAAAATGCAATTTTGCAAAACATTTACAATACAGTTAAAACTTTGAAAATTGGCAAGTTTTTCAGTTGTTACCTCCTCCTTTTGTTCTCAGCTTTCAGAATGTTTCTGAATTTCAAAATCACAGCTATCACTTTTAAGTCTGCTCTGTCTTTGGAACCTATTTGCAATATTTTGCATGCACGCTGACTGTATATCTCCCTTCACTCCTTCCAGCAGTGCTCCTGATTCCTGGGAAAGAAGGAAATTTGTGAGAACATTCCTCAGTTTTTAGGCAATGCCCATTATTGCTCTTGGAACACTTTGACAAAGCAACTACAGAGAGAGATACAGAAGTAGTCAAATGCTGTTAAAATTCACTTAGGTGAAAAATAAATAATGCCATCTCAGAATCCATAACATCTAGAGCTTTTATCTGCATAATTTCCTTTGTCAGCTTACCTTTTAAAAAAGAACTGTTTTTTAGTCCTCTGCATGTATATATTTAATAAAGATTGAGAAAGATTTGTGAGTAATAAATGTAAATTTCCTCTCAAAAGAAAAAAGAAAAAACAGAATCTTTAGAATGAAAAAGAACTGTCAGATTATCTCTGTCAAAGGGTCCGAAAGGCTTTGCAGATGAAGTGCTGGATGTCACTTCACTTGATTAATTTTTTTCCCCCCAAACTTCAGGTTAAGTCTGCTGGTATAAATTCATCCAGGATAGAAATTAAGGATGATTAAATAGGATTCGTTCCTATAGGCAGGGACGTAATAGACTTCTGTGGAAGCTGCTGGCTATTCTGAACTACTGAAAATCGAGCCATTGCGTTTCCACCCTCAGAACACAATACAGTGGCTCTCTTGCAGTACATTTGTGTACATGATGGTGATGACAAGTAGAGTTGATCTGCTTGTCATTGACTGTTATAGCTGCAAAATCTGTCTGGTTTGGATGATCTGTCATGTAGTAACCTGCACTCACTTTTAAAACCAAATGCTTCCTCCCTTTTTCTTTGTTTAAAATATCAGAAAAAGAACCAAGGTTCTAATAATCCGCAGCTGCTCTCTAGTCTTGTCTTCTTCAACAGCCTGGTCTTCTACTACACTGAAAAAAATGTCTTGACCAGAGGTAGAAGCCATCATTCATTTACATGTGTATAATGTTGAATGTTCCAAAAGTCTGTATTTTCAGCAGCAGCAGGTCCATGCAGCCACATCAGCTGCACAGACACAGGGGGCCAGAATTCAGGCTTCCCATCAGAAATGGCTCCCAGGATCTACCAGCCAAGACATACTCTGTACAAATCAATACCCTGTATTGTACAATCAAATACACTGTCTGGTAGAAAAAGCAAATAATAAAAATGGGTTTTGTTGGTATTTTGCCTAGTTTCACAGCGACTACCTGCTTTTCTCACTACCCTGCAGATCAGTCTGCTAGTGGTCTAAGAGCCACGAGTGGATATATTGTGCATTATCAACAATCTCAGCTACAGCAACAACTACACATGCACTGACCAACTTTGTACTTACTGTTCTTGGGCTCACTTTCACAGACTGTGTGTGCTTCATGCAGAGCGTGGAGCCTGCAGAAGCCCCTCGCCTTCAAAAGGCCCAAGGCAACCTTGTCCTTAAGAGCAGTGAGGTTTTGTTGTCAGTGTAATATCTTTTATAACCATTTTTTGCCAACTGCAAAACAGGACCAGACCCCAGAGGCAGTCTGTAGAAAAGGATTGTTTTGTTTCCATTCCTGGATGTGTGTCCAACCTATGTTGCAATGTTTGGCTGTGGACCTTTGTCTTTTTTTTTTTCCCCTTTTTTTTCGTTAACTGCCTAAAAACAAAAGAGTATATCCGTGCAAAGGATCTAGGCTTGAATTTTAAGCTGAGCTTCTCACACTTATAATCACTTAGCCTGGAAGCAATTATGAAGACTGAACACTTACTTGTCTCAGAAGAGTTTTGCAAGTCACCAAGAAATGAGTCAGGCATAAAGTACCGTCTGTAGATTTAGGGGGCAGCTGAAATATAAATACCCAGTTACCACAGACTGAATTGAGGGAAAAGAAGGAAGAATGTCTTTAAGTTACAGTATTCTATAAGGTTCACACCAATAACCCAACCAAGATAAATGACCTTTACCAGAGAAAGCTTACATGCGAGGAAAATGGAATACAGTAATTGCAAAGGAAGGATGATCTGTAAGACAAAAGAGTGAAGAACTCTGATTCCATAACTGAATAGAGAAGTTAATTAAAATTGTTGTTGCCTGTTAGTATGGCACATAATAAATAGTGTTTTAAAATAATCTGCATTGCTAACTCCAGAACAGCAACTCCAGAGGACTGCTGAAAGTCAGAGACAGTTGGATAAAGACAGTAAGTTACTGCAGAGCTCTAGCAACAACAACAAAAAAAAAACGTCAGGAGACTGGCTTAAAAGTAATGAGATTTTAAAAGTATATAATTATTTGTACTTGCCTTTTTGTTTCTGAGTCTATAGGATGATTGTGAGTCAGGTTTTCAAATTATTCTCTGCAAAGGAATGCCAGAACTAACTTTTTCTTGCAATACAATCTGAAGTGCTCAAATCACACTGGAATTCCAGGAACTGGAGCTTGAATTAAAAAGCAAAATGTATAAGAAACTGCAATACTAAAAATATGTAAAGACAAATGAAACACTATAGTTGCAGAGCACAGATTATTTTTTGTGCCTCATTTTTTTAAAGAGAAGATTGATGTAACAAAATATATCCCCTAATCTAACAATGATAAGACATTTCTCCTCTGTCAGGGTTTCACTGTTGTAATTTGTAAAGTCCGTTGAACTGATCAGACCTCTCTAGGAATAAAGGTCTTGGGAGCATTCCCACTCTTTCAGTGCAAAAGGGAAAAGTCATGCATGAGGCAGTGAAGCTTTGGCAGTCTCAGGATACCGTCAGTGAAGTGGCTCTTACGAGTTATCTAAAACTAATCTAAACTTCTTCAGTTATACATAGTTAATGTTTCTAGATGTTAATAGCTTACTTTATATGCTCTGGATACAGTCTAACTCTGTTGAAAGAGAACTGTCCCCATAATTTGTGCTAATCTTCTGCAGTATACTATTTGCAGTGAAATTACAGTGTAAAAAGTATCAGTGACTTCCTTGACCTCCAATTAGGAAACATCCTAATGTGATTCAGACAATTTATTTTCCCCTGGTGCAGCTTAAATATAGAGCTACAGCTACAGCCTCTGTGCTGTTATTTCTTTATTAATGACAAATTTTTAGTAGGAACGAGCTGGTGTGACTTATTGATTGAATGTTTGCCTTCAAGTGGCCCATTGTTGCTAACACTGGAAAACTGTTCAAACTGAATGTGTAGACTGACATGAAGTAAGGCAGCATTTCACAGCAGAGATTTTGTCCTGTTTCTCCACAATTAAATTTGAAAGGAGAGAAACGATAGCCAATATATTTCTAAACAGCAATGACAACTGTAAGCTTTTCATTTCTTTCAGAAAGAGCTACACAAGGTGAAAGAAAAGACCAAAACTCCCTACCCCTTATCCTCTCCTTCCTTCCCACTGCCTCCCCCTCCATCCCAACCTTAGCTGGACTACACCACTTAGCGTGCATGCTGTTATTGCTGGAACATGGGGAATTTCATCTGGCAGAGAGTTTAACCACTTCCCAAACTGAAACAGGCTATACTGGTTTATGCACGATAACCGCATCTGTATCTACAGATCTTTTCCTGGGTTTAACACTGTTAGTATAACTGAAGTGGCAAAACTCTCCATAGAGACCAGGCCTTGGCACAAAGCTTGCAGCTGTGTAACACTGAAGACAAGACAGTCTTCAGTGATATTGTTCAGATCCTCTAGCATCACTGCCAGGTAGATATAAAACAATAGGATTCCTTCCTTAATCATTTCATCCTAGAGCAGTGATGACCCCATGGTCTTGTCCTGTAAATGGCTAAAGGGAATAAAAAGAAAAGCCTAAGACCAAGAGGCACAGGGAGTATTAACAATCCCTGATAGAGTTCTTCCTAAAGTTTGTGTTCAATTCTTAGTGTCATTAAAAAATATTTCAAATAACACTCTACAAGCCTGAAATTCCACACTCCTAAAAGTAAGTGAATACTGTAAATAATGCCAGATGCCCTGAATTGAGTCCATGACTGAGTTCATTCTTGAACACATGCTGCTATACATAAATTCTTCATATCTTGTGTTCTCTTTAGTAAATTCTGAAACCATGAGTTCATTTTACCACTACTGTATACAGTGTTGTTGTTCAGTGAAAGTATTAGTCATTTGATCTGCTGGTTTTCAGTCCAGCACACAGGAAGCACACCAGCAACACTAATAATTTTTAACTTCTCCCTCAACTATCATCCCTGTAGCCATTGCTCTTCCAAAATGATATAAAAGACTCACCGTCTTTTGGCAGTGGACATTTCCTTTTAAGATAAAAGACACATCAAAGACGATACAAGTCCATGGCTGATCAAGAACGCTCATCCATACAGCCTGCAGCAGGAAGGGTGCTGAAGAGCAGGATGTGTCTGAGAGAATCAGAGGAAATGCTGTCACCAGGAGGTTTTGATCTCAGGTGGGAAAAAGGAAATTGAAGACTGAGCTGGGCTCATCTCATAGATAACTTACAGACACTGCTGAAATCTCTGAGATGTTCTAAAATCTACATATTTATCAGTATTTAGGAATAATTACTTAGCTAAAGGATATCATGATGCAGAATGGAAATGTCAGGGGTGAGAGTTTAAATACATATTTAAATATTCCTCACTGTCTACTAATTGCAATTAACTACATGGGTATTGCTTGTTAGGAGGCATGTGTTTAACATGCCTCCTAAAAAGCAACAAGTAAGTTTAACCTACCTACCCACCTCTCCCAGTACTGGAAAGAAACAATCAACAAAGCCACCATCTGTGGAAAACACTTCCGTACTTCCCCATTCTCCATTGACTTTGCTGTCCAAGTCATGAAATTGCTTTAACCCAGCATGTCTGAACAGAAGAATATCTGGTTTTGTTTAACTATTGACTCTTGCTGGAGATTTTCAAGAGAAGGTGACAGTGAGGCACACAATGCACGCAGATGGTATCCAGTGATGTTATCCAGCAGGGGCTTGATTGAAACAAATCTGGGGTGCTTAATCTCTAGTTTTCAGGGAGATGAGGGCTGTTAACTCCCATCAAAACTGATGGCAGTGAAGTACTTGCTCAGCTACTTTAAGGATGTTGCCCTTCTCTCATTTAGATCGCTTAACTGATCAAACCAGAGCACTGCTATCACCAGTTTATTTAATTGCAGCCCTGAGAAATTCTATACAAATTGTTTGCCCAGTCTGCTAAACACACAACGAGACACACAGTTAGGACACAATGCAAAACATTTATTGAGAATCATTTCTTGAAAATAATTTCTAGAATAATCTCTAGAATAAACACAGGCCATTTTTTGGCAAACTCTGGGAACAAAATCAAATACAAACTTTCCATTTTTCAAGTTCAGTATGATCCTTGGTGTATTTGTCTTTGCAACCACACATCCCTTCAGAAGGTATTTAGGGTTCAATATGGGGATAATGACAGCAAGACTCTCCCCAACATACAGGGGGCCTGGGGAAGAACAAACATTTTCCTCTCAGCCCCTACTAACAGAAATTCATAGAGTACATGAAGTACTAGAAAGTACAATATAGTAAGTGTGTGAATAACAGTGTTTCACAGGATTTGAGCATATGATCAGAGCAAGATGCTGCTTGTCCTTACACCATGGAGCTCACCACCTCCTCTGTCCACATCTTCTTACCTCCAAAACTTTGTGTCTTATCCCCAGTTACACTGTTGTGCAGCCCCTTACATTTTACTTCATCTTCTTCCTTCTTTTAACTTCTCAGTTTTTTAAATTGCCACCTCCTTTGAAACTCAAAAATGATAAACAGAGAATCAAAAGCAACTAGAAAAAAAATCATCACTTTCCTCTGCATGTCACATTATGACAAAACAAGATATGATTTGTCACAATACTGGAGCTAACAGGTGAGCTGAGAAACAGGTACTATATCATTTGCTGCCTGAGTCTGATCTGATTGTAAACTCCTTTGGGTAGAAGCTATGAGTCCATTTTTATGAATTGGATTATGACAGACATAATGGCTATTATTATTATTATATAGAAAGTCCCGCTCATTTAGAAGGTCCGTGCACATAGAAGTATTGTAGCCTCATCTTCTATTTCTAGGAGGTTGTCAATGTCCTTCCACACAAAAGCACCTTTGGGTACAGAGTAGAAGGAGAAAAGTGCCTTGAGGAAGGGTGAAGAGAGTGAATCCCAAAGGGGGCTCTGCTCCCCGCTTCCTCCCCACAGTTTTGCATTTCTGGTGAGCAGTCTCACGGCTGCAGGCACTGGAGGCCTGGAGCTGTCATTTCGCTTTGTTTACCAGAAGTTCCAGTCATACATTCTGAGTTGTAGTTTTTGAGATGAAGGACAGCCACATAATGTCATTATACTATGAAAATATAAGATTGGAGAAGTCAGATGAAAAAAAGAGATTTTGGGTTTGTTCTTGTCTTTTATGTGGGTTTTTCCACCTTCAAGCTGCTGAAACCATAATGAGAATTTACAGGACAAATAATGAGCACCACCTTCTACTGGGGGGGGAAACCAGGGAGAAACTAGAGAACCTGAAGAAATTTGCTCAGTGTCCAAATGACTGAATTAGAAAAATGAACTGGCCTATATAAATCCTCTTCTAAAAACACGGTGTGACTGCAGAGAGGCTTGAAATATTTGCAGCCATGGTCTTTACCTAATGAGGTCTTATTTAAAATATTCCTGGCATTTTTGTGTTTGGTTAGCTCACTTTGAAACACAAAATTTCTTTAAGAACCCTAAATCTTCTTTACAGTCTGCAAGTTGAACAGAAGTTAAATTTAACTTTGCTTTTGAATGCAAAATAGATAAGAATCAGAAGAAATGTACAGAAGGCTTCCTTAAAACTAGCAGTCATTCTTTTGATTGGGAAATAATTAGGCCAGGAGTTATTTTTTCCAAGGAAGCGAGAATAATGTTGTGAATTACCATATTAGGTCTTAAAGGACATCAAGAATTTCCGCCTCTTGTTTTCAGGAAGAGTTTCCTATTTTAATTTTAAGTGGACTTACTGCATTTTAATAATTTCCTTGAAATAAACCAACACTTACTATGCCTAAACTGAGATTATAATGCCTGCATAGGAACTCGCATCTGTTGTGGTTAAACTCACATAACTTTCTTCCTTAGCTGAAACACCAGGAACTTCAGCAAGAGACTGGATAAACTGATGAACAAGGAATGAAGCTTCAGAATCATGTAATTTTCTGTCAGGAACAATGTAATTGTTTAAAAATCTGTTGACAACTTTGTCCCAAACATTATAAAGTCATGTGCCACTCCCTCTCTCTCCTTTCCAGCTCATGTCTAAAAAATTGTGAAAGCTGAAATCTGATACATTCAATCAGAGAGAGGCACAGAGAGGGCAGTGCATGCCGTGAGATTCTGGAAGGTGCCCTGTATTGGAGGTAAGGACTGCACAAGAATTAATGTCCTCAGTTTTATTCTTTATTCTGAAATATTGCACTACCATCAGAGGTGAGATATCAAAACCTGTATGGCAATTCTCGATTTCATAACAAGCAAGATTGAAAGAAACTCTTTACAGCAAGGTAAACAATGCATACAGTTTCAGACTCAGTCTTTAAGTATGTTTCAGTGATTTACGTGTGGGTTTTTTGAAGCATCTGTGTGCAGGTAGCAGACATAGCTTTGTATGAACCAACTCTGTCCTACTGTATGTGCAGGTTAGAGCAGCAGGAGCTGTGGAAAGAACTAAAGAGCATTGTGCATTTTCTCCATTGAAGTCACTTGGCTGTTCCACCAAATCAAAGACAAGCAGACACAAAAGAAACCTCTTCCGCATACCTCCTCTACCCTCCCACCCTCAACGCATCTGCCAAGAAATGCTGATCTCCTCTAATCTTCTTTCCAGTACTCTTTAACTTCTTCCACCTTTGCTCTTCTGATTGCCATCCTATACTCTGATGTCTTCTCTTCACTTGCTGTGCTCGGAAATCCATGCTAACAGTGGATGGCATATCGTTCATTCCTCTCACATCATATGGTAAGGAATATGAGAGAGTGCTTATCTTTCCTATGGAAGTAATGTAGACATTAATCACTATTTCTTTAGTTGCCGTGACTATTCACTACAAAGTAGATGGGACATTCCACAAGTGTGGCATACTTGTGGTTTATGGCGCTGCAACACTCAGGCAGATCATTCTTCCTGGTGAAGAATCACGTATATTGATCTCTGTTGTCCTGCCCTGAAGCCTTGAGCAGGTTGTAATAGCTCTTCCCAGGGAATAGCTTTTGTTTATTTTGTCCTCTAGCTAAAACCATAACTATGACAACAAAGAGCATCAGTTTTAGTACAAACACTTAACGCATGCCACAACCGGGCAACTTTTGGGCTGTTTGTAATACAGTGATTTGCTGTTCTGTTTAAATAAGTAAACTAGCACAAATGTTTTCCCTCAAAAGGAAATAACACCAAGGAAGAAAGGCTGGAGTTGCCAGGTTGGCCACCCATGCACTGAAATATCCCCAAGCCTCTTCCATGGAGCCCATATGGCACCACACTGTCAGCGCCTAGATAGGCAAATATGGCACTTCAGCTAGGTGAAGGTCCGATCCGAGCACTGGTCAGGACCACATGGGCTATTTCTCTGGATCCTCCAATGCTGCTAGAGTGGATCTTCACTACAGACCTTTTTTGTGGAATTAACAAAACCTTTATGGCTTTGTAACAGTTATGGCCCTCCAAGGTGGCTCTCCAGTAAAAAGAAAACCAATTATCTGCTTTCCCTCCTCTCCTTTCTTTATTTATTCACCCCTGATTAGGGCTTGAATTTTTTTCTTTAAGTTAACATGTTTATAAATAGTAATTTTATTAACATCTGTTATTTACTTTTCATTTGGTCGTTAATTTTGATTAAACATTCACAGCTAAATATGTGTCTGCTTGACTTTAGTGAGGTGATTAAGCATAAACATTTCAAAATTGAAACCCGACTCTTGCAGTGGGGAATAATTCTTGAAAAGATACTGCAAAAAAAGCTCATGATCTCCTCTGGGAGGGAAGAAGTTGGAGGACACCAATCCTAGACTTGAATTAGAAATGTTAATGTAATGTTAACATTACTATGTAGCAACATATACACCAGGCGAAATGAATGGGACAGGGCTGTATCATGACTGCAAAACAGTCTTTAAACTCTTCTTTCCCCACGGAGTACTTTTCCTGGCATATCCAAACCAGCATGCGTCATACACCTCAATCCAAGCCTTCCTCTGTTAGCTTGGAGTTTCCTACAGCTTCCTTTCAAACTTTTATTTGTTCCCTAATACCAGTTTCATCTTTCTAGAGAGACACTGTGATCTGCTTTGACTCATGGATGGAGTTAATACAGCACCAAATGTAAAGCCAGACTATGCACAGCTGTAGGCTGGCTTCTCATGTCTGATGTCCAGGTGAGAAGTACCTGAAAGACCTTCTGTGCCAGAGACCATATTTCCAGTTGGGAGAGCTTTTTAATTACAGAGAAGCATCAAGGGAGTACAAATGCCTCTACAAAAACCACTCAACTCAGGTTATTGTGGCAATTTTTTTGGGCGGTGAACCTGAAGAAAAGGAACTCAGAATTCACAAAGCATTTTTTTTTTCTGAAATCTACAGAAAGAGCTGATACGTAAGAGAAGTAAGCTGCAGGGAGGACATAATTTCCTCTCCATGCACCACACCATTAAGAACACATTTCTCTTTGGAGTTCTGCAGTAAATCCTTTGACAATATTTTTGCTATTTATTCTGCCCACCTGCTCTGTGCACCCTTCTCTCTCTGGCAGACCCTTGCACGTGGCCCTAGTTGTGTTCTCATCATTATATATCGATACGAAGTATTAAAGTGAGGTTGAGCTTGGTGCTAAAAACACAGCCAGACTGCTTAGTAAAGAAACAAAAATTTTAAATCAATTTAAAAGGATTTATGGACTCACATCTATGATCTCCGTCTCACAAGGATGCGTGTAGTGACCCCGCCAGTCACTGAAGCCCTCCGCAGTGCACTCGCAGACTACATGCTCCATCTGGAGGGAGGGGTGGAGGGATGCTTTCCATGTACTGTAAGAATCATCTGTCTCGGGATTTCTGTGAATTTTAGAGATGAGAGGATGTAGCACAGAAAAATAAAGTGAGAATATTGCTGTCTCCTCGCGAGCACAATTAACTCTCATACTTACACTCTGAAATAAAACTAGTTACACCCATAAAAAAAATGCAGCCCTGAGCAGAGCTTGGGCCACATGTTCAGCGCGCACCTGAGCTGAAGATTTTCATGGCAAAGCCTATTTTCTGTACTGGTTGTTGTTGAATCAGCTGATATCATAGGCCCAGTGTGAATATCAGAGGAGCTGAGGTCAGCTCTATGCATCTGCCCAAATTCATCCATTTCTGTTCAGCTCAATACTTCTCAGCACAAGTCATCCTCTGCTGTTACTCCTCACTGAGCCATCATGCAGCCACGCATAAAACTTCACTCCCTGCAACAGTGCTTGCACTCAAGTTCCCACAGAGCTCTGGTTTCAGTGAGGAGAAGTGAATGGTCCTGCAGGATTTTGTTTTTCATTGTTATGGTTTATTTTAAATGAAACAAACTCAAAAATACAGTGTGCTTTTCAGAGGCCGAAGTCTCACATACCCTTTTAAGGTAATGGCAGCAAATACTATCAAAGTCCTGGTTCATAATATTTACAAAGTAGTTGATCCAGACAGTAAAGGGACAACTCCTCTATATCAGAAATCAAGAGAGAAATTTTCTTGCACAGTTGTTGAGTGAATGAGCAATCACAGAGTCCTGAAATTACAGGCAGCTCCTCACTCATTATCTGCCATATCCACGGGGTAAGCAAAGGCTGTCACAGCTCCCCCTCTAGTAGCACCCCATGTTATGTTTGATCACGCCACGGAGTCTCCGGTTCACAAGTCAGAGGGGTGCCCTCATGGCAAATCAGGTAACATCTGCTTTATCTGCCTTCACCACAATATAAGCTCAATGTTTTGCGTATGGAAGCATACTGTTGCTTCATGCTCATTTTGCTTAAATCAGCCTATTAATTTTTGTACTATGCAGTCATTCTCAAGACAGGCATGACCTCAGTCTTTCATTATTTTGTGACTTTCCCTTTGTGGAACAACGTACAGCTCTTCCATGTTGCTCATCACTTTTGGAAAAGGACCAACTTCATGAGTTCCTTGACTGGATGAGGAAGGGAAAAAGGAAGAAAGAGCCTTCATTGCTTTTTAGGGACCGTAGTCTTGCTTTCTTCAGGCTGGAGAAACTCCAAATAAATTCTGCCGGCACAAATAATGACACCTGAACAGCGTGCTCTTGCAAATGTAAACAGTGGCACAGCAATTATGCTTTCCCTGAAGCATAATTTCCTAGACAGTGAGGTGCTACCCTCTCCAAAGCTGCTGCAGAGCATCAGGAAGGTGCCATTTTTTCAACTGAAACTGAACAGATTGAAGAGATGGTAATAATCTCATCTTTTCCCATTGCTGCTTATCCCTGGCAAAGTGTACCTATGCATCTGTAACAGAACACATTTATCTTGGGAGCAGAAAGCTTTAATGTACATTTCCAGTGAAACAATCACTAAAAAGCAGACTGAAAGCATAATTTTGACCTCAGCATTTGAATCTTATTTCCCTACGAGACCCAGAGGCAGAGTGAAGTCACTCGGCGAGACCGACTGTAAGACTGGCAGATGAAATTTGCCTGTTTCAGCAGGTTGCAGCAGACAACGAGGACCAGGTTCAGCTCAGGCAGGCTGCTGCCTACGGCAGAAGAAAGGGCCTAGCCCTGCTGCCTGCCTTGCCTGCACGTGAGACCCAGCAAGCTTGAGCAGCTGCTGTGGCCATGGGAGGCCTGGGAGCATGTGGGCAGGGTTGGGACCGGTCAGGCTCACCAGCAGCAGCAGGCTCTGCTCATAAATCTTGCACCCGACCTCTCCACCCAACGCTCTCTCCTTTCCCTTCGTTCCCTCTGGTGGGAGCAGCCTGCCCTATCCCAGCCTCGACACTTCACTCGGTTTTGCCAGAATCCAAAGCAATAGCTTCAAAAGAAGAGGAGCTGAGGAGGACAGAGGGGCCTCCCTGTGGTCTGGACCATGGTGGGACCCATCTCAGACTGCCTGGCATGAGCAGGTCACCCACTCAAGGTGCCTGAGGCAGATTTTAATGCCTGAGTGAATCAGGACACCCACTGCTCTCTCTGCCCAGCAAATGGTTCTCCTTATAACAGCCCGCTCGACATCCTGTGCAGAGGCAGCCACCAGCTGCCTGCCCAGGCCCAGCGGTTGGGATGAGCCATTGAGC
>NW_010133062.1:1857-2068 GCF_000699245.1 Pterocles gutturalis | reverse complement strand
TTAAACAGTAAAACAACCCTAAACTACAATAACTAAAAGTAGAACAACTCTAAACTATGACCTTAAGTAGTAAAACCCTAAACTACAAGTAAAAACCGTCTTGGAAGGTCCCCACCGCTCCGCCAAGCCCCACATCTCCATCAGCACTGGAAAAAAGCAAGCGGCACAGCCGTTTGGCTCATGAGCAGCGCCTTGTCCCGCCGAACTGGGG
>NW_010133062.1:0-1661 GCF_000699245.1 Pterocles gutturalis | reverse complement strand
CTTCCCCGCAGCCTCCAGCATCATGCAGGAATACCTGAGCCAAAGCCAAGCAGAGAAGTGTGTGGGTCCTGCCCTGGCCAACTGAGCAGAGCTGTGGGACGGGGGTCTCAGCACCCCCGCCCCCTCTCGCCGCCTGGGGAGAGCAGTGGGGCCATGGGGCTCCTGGGCACATCCCCAGCAGCAGCTGGATGGAGCCTGAGCAGCTCCTTGGCCACTAGCACCCACCACCGCTGACGGGCCAGCACCTGCAGCCGGCCGATCCTGTGTGTCGCCTCCTTCAGAAGCTTGGGCAGCGGCAAGGTCTTGTGGGTCTGGTGGAGCAGAGAGGGTAGGGATGAGTCGCCCTGCTCCCTGCCCCGCGGGGCCCCAGCACAGACCCCAGCCCCACGCCTGCCTGGGTGCCCAGAAACTCCTTACCCTGCGCAGACAGCTTTTGGGCTCCACGCTGCTTTGTGGGCAGGGCTGAGCTCCCCTGGCTCCTGCCTGGAAAAGGGCAGAGGAGGCACCGGCTCAGGTGCCAGGCAGGACCTGGCTGCTCCCTCCCTGCAAGCGTCCCTCTGGCACGAGCCTGGGGCTCCTGGAGCTACCTGGGGATGTGTCCCCCCACATTCAGGCAGGGATGCTCCATTTCAGCAGGGGAGGAGAACCCCAGAAGGGCTTTGAGCAGCCCCTGGCCTTGCAGGGGTCGGTGGAGCAGGCGAGCTAAGCTCCCAGCCCACTGAGCTCCCCACAGCGGGGTCCCCACCCCGCACCATCCCCATGTTGCCTGCTCCACCCTGCCCGGGCAGTGGGGGGTGCCCCAATCGGCAGAGCGACAGTCCTTTACCTTGGGGTGTCCATGCCGCCACTGAGATGGCAGCACAGCCAGAGGGAAGGAGGTGTAGGGAGCAGGTGAAAAGGGCTGGGGTGTGGGTCGGGGGCACCAGGAGCAGGAGAGAAGGGATGGTTGGGAAAAAGTAAAGAAGGGCTGGTCAGGAGCAGGTGAGAAGGACCGTGCTGGGAGCAGGGGCCAAGGGTCTGTCTTGTCACTGGGCACCAGCAGTGCAGACGGAACTTGCGCCGTGACAACGCACATCTGCATCAGAGCAGCAGGGGATGGGGACAACTCCTCAAGAGGTTGCATCTTCATGGGGGACACTGAGGAATTCTTATGTCAACCCTCAAGACAAATTAAACACACTTATGTGCTTAAGTATGAAATCAAATCAACCAACACCGTCTTGGGCAGAGTCCTGCCTCCATCAGGGCTTCTTCGAGGAGTCTTCAGAGATGCGTCACGAGCAGATCCCTTCTGTCCACTCGCCCCAGCACCCATACCTGGGTGTCTGGATGGGTGCCTCAGGATGTCTGGTTGAAGGTCACCCTTAAGGCAACTCAGCACCACGTCCAGCCTCTCGCTCTTTCTCTGCCTTCTCCCCCCAGCACTGGGGCAGGGGATGGGGGCTGCGGTCAGGCCCCCCCGTGCTGTCTCTGCCGCTGAGGGCCCCTCACAGCCCTCCCTGCCCCAGCGTGGGGTCCCTCTCACGGCACGGGAGGGTCCTTCACAAACTGCTCCAGCGCGAGCCCTTCCCACATGGGGTCACAGTCCTCCAACTGCTCGGCTCCAGTGTGGGTTTCTTCAACCAAATTCACAGCCTCCTTGGGCACAGCTACTGCTTCCA